>NC_066309.1:8220000-8265000 GCF_905404315.1 Leptidea sinapis | reverse complement strand
ACGGCGTCGTCGTATTCTTTTATGCAGCCGGCCCTCAGACAGGAGTGGTCCTGGATATTTCTCCACGGACCGCAATGTGCGTTCGAAATGTCGATGTTCAAATGTGTCCTGCAGTTCACACTATGACGCGCAGTTAACTGCGTTCTTCATCGACCCGCGAGCCAAGTGATCCACCGTTCAGGGTAATAGTTTTTATATTTAGAAAATACGTGAACGATCTCTGTGTGTAACAAAATATTATGTGACGCACGCATTGCGCGTACGTCGTGATCTCGACTCGCTTCGCACTCGACATGAGCGCGTCGCGAGACGCACGCGCGTCGCGTACATGCGAACCGCGCCCGCCGAAGCGTCGTGCCGGAGACGTCGTGCCGGACACCCCCCCCACTTGCGGCGGGAGATGTCAGCGCGCGCGCGGCAAACGCGACAACGGAGCACAGAGAGCACATCGCGAGCGCGAAAATAATCAGTGATTGACACGTGATTGAAGTTATCATCGTCAACAGTCGGCTGTGAGCGAAGCGTGTCGGCGACAACGCTCGCGCACGCGACCGTTACACGTTAATGATCCTTCCGCAGGTTCCCCTACGGAAACCTTGTTACGACTTTTACTTCCTCTAAATGATCAAGTTTGGTCAACTTCCCAGCAACGCCGACGGCCGCGAAGCCACCGCGTGTCGGTCCGAAGACCTCACTAAATCATTCAATCGGTAGTAGCGACGGGCGGTGTGTACAAAGGGCAGGGACGTAATCAACGCGAGCTTATGACTCGCGCTTACTAGGAATTCCTCGTTTATGGGGGATAATTGCAAACCCCAATCCCCAGCACGAAGGAGTTTCAACGGGTTGCCCGGGCCTCTAGGCCAGGGAGAACATGTTGATTCCTTCAGTGTAGCGCGCGTGCGGCCCAGGACATCTAAGGGCATCACAGACCTGTTATTGCTCAATCTCGTGCGGCTCGAAGCCGCCGGTCCCTCTAAGAAGAATTTTAATACGCCGCCAGTGAGTTGCGCGACCCTGAAGCCGCGCACACCTAAATGACGACGCCTATTTAGCAGGCTAGAGTCTCGTTCGTTACCGGAATTAACCAGACAAATCGCTCCACCAACTAAGAACGGCCATGCACCACCACCCACCGAATCAAGAAAGAGCTGTTAATCTGTCAATCCTTCCGGTGTCCGGGCCTGGTGAGATTTCCCGTGTTGAGTCAAATTAAGCCGCAGGCTCCACTCCTGGTGGTGCCCTTCCGTCAATTCCTTTAAGTTTCAGCTTTGCAACCATACTCCCCCCGGAGTCCAAAATCTTTGGTTTCCCGGAAGCTGCCCGCCGAGCCATTGTAGTAACGTCGGCGGATCGCTAGATGACATATTTACGGTTAGAACTAGGGCGGTATCTAATCGCCTTCGAACCTCTAACTTTCGTTCTTGATTGATGAAAACACCTTTGGCAAATGCTTTCGCTGATGTTCGTCTTGCGACGATCCAAGAATTTCACCTCTAACGTCGCAATACGAATGCCCCCAGTTATCCCTATTAATCATTACCTCGGAGTTCTGAAAACCAACAAAATAGAACCGAGATCATATTCTATTATTCCATGCACGAAATATTCAAGCGGCATTTTGAGCCCGCTTTGAGCACTCTAATTTGTTCAAAGTAAAATTGTCGGCCCATCTCGACACTCACTGAAGAGCACCGCGATAGGATTTTGATATTGAACCGGCGTTTTACCGCCGGCTCACCGACGATATGCTCCGCAGACGTGTCAGTATCACCGCGGATGCGATGCACCGACAGCGCGGCGCACAAATGCAACTACGAGCTTTTTAACCGCAACAATTTTAGTATACGCTATTGGAGCTGGAATTACCGCGGCTGCTGGCACCAGACTTGCCCTCCAATTGTTCCTCGTTAAAATATTTAAAGTGTACTCATTCCGATTACGAGGCCTCGTAAGAGTCCCGTATCGTTATTTTTCGTCACTACCTCCCCGTGCCGGGAGTGGGTAATTTGCGCGCCTGCTGCCTTCCTTGGATGTGGTAGCCGTTTCTCAGGCTCCCTCTCCGGAATCGAACCCTGATTCCCCGTTACCCGTGACAACCATGGTAGTCGCAGAAACTACCATCGAAAGTTGATAAGGCAGACATTTGAAAGATGCGTCGCCGGTACTGGACCATGCGATCGGCAAAAGTTATCCAGATTCATCAAAATTAACGACTTCGGACGCGAGGCCCTCCGTCGATTGGTTTTGATCTAATAAAAGCACTCATCCCATCACTGGTCAGAGCTCTGATTGCATGTATTAGCTCTAGAATTACCACAGTTATCCAAGTAACTGAGTAAGATCTAAGGAACCAAAACTGATATATTGAGCCATTCGCGGTATCGCCTTAATACGGCTTGCACTGAGACATGCATGGCTTAATCTTTGAGACAAGCATATAACTACTGGCAGGATCAACCAGGGAGCTGCTGCAAACAACGATTGTTGTCGCGCTCAGCGCGTCATGCGTCGCGATCTCCCCTTAGGGCGTCGCGACTATGACATCTTGAACATATCGTGAGATATCCGTTCGCGCACTGTATACTATATATCTCAAAGGCATACGGTGCGCGTTGAACGAATCATAAATCGGCGATGGGCCGATTGTATGTTATGAAAGTTCAGTAACGAGAGTCCCTTCGGGTAATAATAAAAATGATGACACGCAATAGAAGCGGTATCAACGTATTAATATCGGTACACGTCGTGATCACAAATCGGATCGACGCCCGGTGCTTGAGAGGAGCGTGAACGTCTCGCACGAGTGAAATGCGCGACGCGTTCCGGCTTGCGGGCCCTCACGTTAAAAATCTTAACAGAGGGAAACCGTCGAAGCCCAGTCGGCGTCTTGGTGCGCGCAAAAAATTTACACGATCGCTTTCAACGTGACGAGGATCGCCGCAGCGTATGATACTATAGAGAGAGTGAAGAGAGGAATTATGAGAAACGAAATCACAAAAAACCTTTCAAATCACCAAATCAAATATCATCCGCATAGGGAAACTCGAAAACGCTCGATCGACACAGCGCGGTGAGTCTGTCTCATTTTTTATATTGTAAAAAAAGAACATATAAAACAACGCGCGACACAAACACAGACACAGACACACCAGCTCTGCCCCGAGAGTACCAACAACCGTATTGTTATTATATCATCGTCGTTATCATCGCGCGCATTCACAAACTTACTCAAATATAAATATATATTAAATAAAATATGAATGACGATGACGACGACGAGAATAATAAAACAGCAGCAGTTGTTGTGGCTGGGGGTGGTGGTTGGTGTTGTGCGTTTTTGTATTTTTGTCGCGTGCGTTTTTCACTCTTTTTACAAGAAAAAACTTGAGCGGCGTTGAATTCGGCGTCGCGAACCGTTCGCTACGGACTCGACTCTCGACGCCGACTGCCGTATGTGTGGTGCACGCGAACGATATGAACGTGTAAACTCTCTGATATGTGAATAAAGTGATTTTGATTTGATTTTACTATTTATTAATAACATAATATTGAATATGCATTGCGGCTTCGAAGAAAAAATCGTTTTTTTTTTTTTTTTTTTTTTTTTTTTTTACTTTATTAATAACGAGTACGATAATGATCAGTAATAAACGCGCGACACGTACATTTCATTTTCCCTCCGAAACCAAATAAAAAACCTCCAAAAAAAAATATATTTCAAATCAAATCAAAATTCTTATCATACATCAATCTTACTCACCCAAACTAAACATGCGTCTAAACGCAGCGCGAGACGAGCCAGCTACTTGATACTACCTAAGACAAGAACAAATTACGGCAAGCGTATGTTTATTTACGAGGGCGCACAACTTTTTAATAGTCTACCTTCATCTCTCAAAAAGATTAGGTCACTAAAAACATTTAAACGTGACCTATCAGACTATATTGTTTCAAAGTTTTTATAAAACACATGTCTGAAATTGTTTGTTATGTGACAGTGCCCTGTAAAAGTGTGTAATCTTAAATTTTGTGAAGAAGAATAAGTACTATAATGTGTAACATGTATGTACTGAACATCTAAAGAACGGCGGATAAATTATTACATCATATTTTTATGTTCTCATGTAAGTGACAATATTATGTTTTTAATGAGAAATAAATATCTTTAAACGTAATTCTTTCTTACTTACTTACTTACTTACCTATTTACTTACTTACTTAGTTGCTTACTTACTTACTTACGTACTTACTTACTTACTTAATCACATTCGTTTTTCGCGATTTTCAGCAAAACGGTAGGTAAGTTTTATCATAAAAGTATCTCGGACAAAAATTGTAGATCGTAAAATTATCCATTAAAAATGTATCAATACTTAGTGTTAGATTCAAAAAGTGAGTTTCCACGCCACCTATGAGGTAGTAGTGTACTTAGCGCGTTTTTATAAGTTTTTGAATAGTTATTATCTCAGAAACGGTGGCTCGTAGGAAAAAAAGTATCGGTACATTTTTTATAGATAATTTTATCACCTACACTTTTTCTCGTAGGTATTTTTATGATAAATTAATAATTAATAATTTATTTTATTTAATTTAAAAAAAAAAACGGACAGAACATGCAATTATTAGGGGACACGAATATTGGTCAAAAACTATAATGTTCTGGTGTACAAGGAACAAGAGAAAAGATGGAGACCGGCAGGGAGCGCCGCGCTCCTCGCGCTCGGCGGTACTCGTTATTGGAGAAAACAAGTAAGTGAGATATCCGTCCGGGGAGACCGGCAGGGAGCGCCGCGCTCCTCGCGCTAGGCGGTACTCGCTATTGAGGAATCGACCGTACCCGCTATTGGGGCCGATCGTACTCGCTTTTGGAATTTGCGCAGCGCGCCCAACACCACCGGAGCCGCCGCCGCCGCCGACGGCGATGTACACTTATCACAACACTCGACTCGACATAATAACCTGAAAATGATCGTACTCGTTATCATTAGAGTAGTCGCCGTGTACAACATCAACCACGTCTTTCAACTATAATAAATAATAATATATTGTAAAATTTTATAATCATGAGAAATCGCGTGACGCGTCCGTCACGACGAAATATCATGATAATATTATTTATATTATTATGTTATTATAATAATTATATGTTGGCCTGTTGTTTGTTTGCACACACACACACACACAACTCTGCTTCTCGGCGACGATGCGTCCTCGGACGAATCACCTGGCGTAGGGCTGAGTCTCAACAGATCGCAGCACGACGCTGCTCTACCGAGCACAACACCCCGCCAGGAACGTAAGTCGTCTACAGACTATTCCGAGCCCCGACATCGAACTGAGGTAAATTCGAAACTTCGACGCCGTGGTGCACGTGTTAATACCGCTCGCACCGTTCGTCGCGTTCCAAATGGGCTTCGACGTCGCGTCTTACGAATAAAACGCGACTAGTAAAGTCACATTGTTTAGAGCCTCCCGACACTCGGGGCTCCACAGTGAGTATATCCTTGCCGGATTCGGCTAGGCTGGCTTCGGCCTTAGAGGCGTTCAGGCATAATCCCGCGGATGGTAGCTTCGCACCACCGGCCGCTCGGCCGAGTGCATGAACCAAATGTCCGAAACTGCGGTTCCTCTCGTACTGAGCAGTATTACTATCGCAACGACACGCCATCAGGAGGGTAAAACTAACCTGTCTCACGACGGTCTAAACCCAGCTCACGTTCCCTTTTGATGGGTGAACAATCCAACGCTTGGCGAATTTTGCTTCGCAATGATAGGAAGAGCCGACATCGAAGGATCAAAAAGCAACGTCGCTATGAACGCTTGGCCGCCACAAGCCAGTTATCCCTGTGGTAACTTTTCTGGCACCTCTTGCTAAAAACTCTTTATACTAAAGGATCGATAGGCCGTGCTTTCGCAGTCCCTATGCGTACTGAACATCTGGATCAAGCCAGCTTTTGCCCTTTTGCTCCACGCGAGGTTTCTGTCCTCGCTGAGCTGGCCTTAGGACACCTGCGTTATTCTTTGACAGATGTACCGCCCCAGTCAAACTCCCCGCCTGGCAGTGTCCTCGAACCGGATCACGCGGGAGTTGTACGGCGACGAGCGTTGCCGCCACGTCGCCACTCTGCACGCTTGGAACGAAACACCGTACGCCCGCCGATATTATCGACCGCGCACCGCTTCCGCCCAACCGAGTAAGTAATGAAACAATGAAAGTAGTGGTTTTTCAGCGACGACCGCGAACGATCTCCCACTTATGCTACACCTCTCATGTCTCCTTACAATGCCAGACTAGAGTCAAGCTCAACAGGGTCTTCTTTCCCCGCTGATTCTCCCAAGCCCGTTCCCTTGGCTGTGGTTTCGCTAGATAGTAGATAGGGACATAACCCACCTCCTTCCCATGGTCTTACCGACCTTTCGGTCATCAAGACCTAGGTTCCGACCGAAACAGCGGGAGATGTACCGGTCCGGATATTCAGGTCCAGTACATTTCTTGACTCCCTACAAGTTCTCATTTTTTGCGTCCCTAGATGGCCCTCTCCCCCTTTCTGGGGGCGGCCGACCACAGCTATGGCTTCGTCGTTGGGCACTCCTTCTTCATCTTCTTCTCTTCTCTAAATCTTCCTTTCTGCGTCTTCGTTACCATCCTGGTTTACCCCTCCATCACTCTCCTGTCACGGTACCAACTTGTGGCAAATCTTACTAACCGCGAGAAGTTCTCCTCTGAGGACACTAGGTCTCCGTGATAAATTGGTCCCGGATTCTTCCTCTCCAGATGGTTCAATAGTTCGCCTCTAGCTTCATCGTACAAGCTGCATTCCCACAGCACGTGGTCGCGGTACTCATCCGTCACGCCACATGGACAAGTGCCGTCCCCCTTAAGCCCCAAGTCCCTAAGCCGGCCGTTGAAATTCCCATGACCCGTCAACAGCTGCGACGTGTAGTGGTCGGGCTGCACCCACGCCGCTAGGAGTCTTTCCCCGACACATGGGAAGAAGCGTCTGAGATCTCCACCTCTTTCCTCACGATCCCAGCGCTGCTGCCACATGTTTACCACTTCGGAATGGATGTCCTTTTTCAATACCGCGAGCTCCTTTTTTACCCTGTCACCCTTCGTCGCTTCTATCTTGCCCGCGCGATAAACTTCCAGATCGGCTGGAAGTACCCCAGCTAGTACTGGCAGTGCGGCCGTACTTGTTGAGCGGTACGCCTTGGTGAGAAGCACCAACGACGTTCGCTGTGTTCTGAGCAACCGGCTGGACACCACATACAGGAGCGACCTGTGATACCAGATGCTCGCCGCGTATGTAATGGTTGCAACGTACGTCCCCCTGTACAAGATCTTAAGTGCCTTGTATCGTATGCCCCAAGAAGTTGAAGATACCCTTGCCATCTTCCCGAAGCACCTCGCGGCTCGCTCTCCGATATCCAAGGCGTGATCGGCAAATGACCCCTTTCCATCAATCGTTATGCCTAAGATTTTAACTGATTCAACCGCACGAAGAGAATCTCCTCCCATTCTAATGACCGGGGGTCGCCCGAGAGAGCCCTTCAAGGTTATAGACTTGGTTTTCACCGACGAAAACCGGAGTCTATTCCTAACTCCCCATTCCGAGATTCTCTCGAGCGCCACCGCGGCATTGGTCTCGATAACAGCCCTTGAGTTTCCTTCGATGAGTAGCGTTACGTCGTCCGCGTATGCTATCATCCTGACCCCTTGTGGTACGCTCAGCTCCAAAAGGTCGTTCAACAGTATATTCCACAGTGTGGGACCTAATACGGATCCCTGTGGGCACCCCATTGTGGAAAGTTTCCACTCGACCTCTCCTCCTGCGAACATACCCACCCGCCTATTCAGAAAGTAAGAGCAGAGGCACCTGTAGATGTTGGGAGGGCAGCCGCCCTGCTTGTATTTAAGCAGGACCATAGGCCACCACGCGTTGTCAAACGCCCCTGATATGTCCAGAGTTATCGCTTGAACATATTTGTAAGAGCTGGTGGTCACTAAATCCATTATAGTGCTAAGCGCTGTTATTGTAGACCTCCCTTTCATGAATCCGTGTTGACGGGCTGATATACGACTGTACAGACCCGGAGTACATTCGCATATCAATTGCTCTAATATTTTCCCTAGTACTGGCAAGAGGGTGATAGGTCTATACGCCTTTGGGTCAGTCGCCTTCCCATCACCCTTTGGTAGATAGGGACAGCGGGAATCTCGTTAATCCATTCATGCGCGTCACTAATTAGATGACGAGGCATTTGGCTATCTCAAGAGAGTCATAGTTGCTATCGCCGGGCGGGGGGTCTGGGGGGCTGGCAAGCCCCCCAGCGCACCCGGCCCGACGTCGGATGGCGGTACTTACTGTCTGCCTTTCTAACTGCTAGAATCCCAACGCACACCGCCTACTAGGTAGGTTACAGCACAACAGCTTTCGCTCCAGTCCCGGTATAGTGCGTTGGTCAGACGTAGAGGGTCACAGACAACCAATTATGACTCTTCAATTTCGCCTGTTAACCCAGGCGGCAAGCACCCCCAGTCGCGGTACTCCACAGACGTTTCGCCCATACGAACCAGAGGCGGAGATCGGGACCCAGCCCACACTGGCCGTCTCCTATTGAGAGATATGCCTTAAGAGAGTCATAGTTACTCCCGCCGTTTACCCGCGCTTGCTTGAATTTCTTCACGTTGACATTCAGAGCACTGGGCAGAAATCACATTGCGTCAACACCCGCGAGGGCCATCGCAATGCTTTGTTTTAATTAGACAGTCGGATTCCCCTTGTCCGTGCCAGTTCTGAGCTGACCGTTGAACGGCGGTCGTACAGTACCGCGCCGATCGCGCACGAGACGAAACCGACGCGGACTTACGGCTAGGAAGATCCGCGAAAGGCCGGAACGCGGGTCCGGATTCAGCACGACGCGCGAGACCACCTTGCGATGGAGACACGCGCGAGCATCGACCAGGCCCGGCACCGGCCGCATCCGCTTCCCGTCCAAACCCGACACGCCCCGGTCCTCAGAGCCAATCCTTATTCCGAAGTTACGGATCCAATTTGCCGACTTCCCTTACCTACATTATTCTATCGACTAGAGGCTCTTCACCTTGGAGACCTGCTGCGGATATGGGTACGAGCCGGCGCGACATCTCCACGTACATCCCTCACCTGAATTTTCAAGGTCCGCAGAGAGTATCCGGACACCGCCGCAAATGCGGTGCTCTTCGCGTTCCGAACCATATCTCCCTTCTATAGGATTCCATGGAACTCGAACGCTCAGGCAGAAAAGAAAACTCTTCCCGGACCACTCGGCGGCGTCTTCAGGCCACTTTGGGTTACCCCGTCGAACACTCGCTTGAGAAACGAGAGAACGATTATTGAAACGGTTCCGCTGCCGGGTTCCGGAATAGGAACCGGATTCCCTTTCGCTCAAAGGGCGTTATTTATCATATACACAAAATATATATAAACACGCCGCATCGACATAAGATCTCTCCTTGAGCTTAGGATCGACTGACTCGCGAGCAACTACTGTTCACGCGAAACCCTTCTCCACGTCAGTCCTCCAGGGCCTCGCTGGAGTATTTGCTACTACCACCAAGATCTGCACCGACGGAGGCTCCAGGCGGGCTCACGCCCAGACCCTTCTGCGCACTCCGCCGCGCACGTCCTACTCGTTACGGCATAATACGCGTGCGCTTTGACACGCACGCGCCGATTGCCGGTAACGGTAGTGTATAGGCAAAACGCTTCAGCGCCATCCATTTTCAGGGCTGGTCGCTTCGGCAGGTGAGTCGTTGCACACTCCTTAGCGGATTCCGACTTCCATGGCCACCGTCCTGCTGTCATGAGCGACCAACGCCTTTCATGGTGTCCCATGAGCGTTTTTTAGGCGCCTTAACACTACGTTTGGTTCATCCCACAGCGCCAGTTCTGCTTACCAAAATTGGCCCACTTGGCACCGTCATCAGATCTCCGGCTTCATCGTTCGAGTAAGCCGGAGTTCTCACCCATTTAAAGTTTGAGAATAGGTTGAGGTCGTTTCGGCCCCAATGCCTCTAATCATTCGCTTTACCGGATGAGACTGTTACGAGTCGACGCCAGCTATCCTGAGGGAAACTTCGGACGGAACCAGCTACTAGATGGTTCGATTAGTCTTTCGCCCCTATACCCAGTTCCGACGATCGATTTGCACGTCAGAATCGCTACGGTCCTCCATCAGGGTTTCCCCTGACTTCGACCTGACCAGGCATAGTTCACCATCTTTCGGGTCCCAGCATCTGTGCTCAGAGCGCGCCCGCATTCGCTGATTGGAAACGAGACGCCTCGGGAGTGCGAGAGATCGATTTTTGACGACCGACGCTCCATCCTCCCTGAGCGCGCGACAAGCGCGCGCCTTCACTTTCGTTGCGCCTTTCAGTTTTGTCTGTTTGAATTCATAACTCAATGACTCGCACACATGCTAGACTCCTTGGTCCGTGTTTCAAGACGGGTCCTGCGAGTGCCCGAAACAGTAACATCGCCGACTGATACGCGCACAGTCCGAGACTACACGGCTGCGACGACAGCGGCGTCGCGTCAGCATCCGCACAAGGGCAGGATGTCGACGACGACTCTCGCTCGCGTCGGGCCGGACGCGTCCCCGGATGGAGACGCGTGCGCGTTTCATGACAAGTACCGTCCGCCGCCGGCCGGCGATCGTCACGGTCGGACGGCTGTGCGCGTGAACGCGCAGCCGCCCGGCTCCCGGACAACGCTTAGGCCGAACAGACGAACGGGTCGCGATGCATAATGTGTACTAAGAGAGAAGTGCACGCCGTCCGGGTGCGTCAACGGCGGCGACCGGTGAACGCGAGCACGAGTCTCGCGCACATCGCGGCACGCCGCCGTACGCCCCGGAGTGACGATGAATCTCTCCGTTCGTTCATTCGAGTTTCGCAGGTTTACCCCTGAACGGTTTCACGTACTCTTGAACTCTCTCTTCTAAGTTCTTTTCAACTTTCCCTCACGGTACTTGTTCGCTATCGGTCTCGCGGTTATATTTAGCCTTAGATGGAGTTTACCACCCACTTAGGGCTGCACTCTCAAGCAACCCGACTCTGAGGAGAGTCCCTCTCGCGGACTCGCTCCGTCGCTACGGGCCTGGCACCCTCTATGGGAAAACGGCCCCGTTCAAGACGAACTTGGACGGGAGCGGCGACCGCGAGAAAGCGGAACCTCCCTAACACCACATGTCCCGCGACCGTGACGACCGCGGGATTCGGCGCTGGGCTTATCCCTGTTCGCTCGCCGCTACTGAGGGAATCCTGGTTAGTTTCTTTTCCTCCGCTTACTAATATGCTTAAATTCGGCGGGTGATCCTCCCTGATCTGAGGCCAACGATAAAAAGTATGAGGCAGACACGATATCCGTCAGCGCAGCGACACCGTCGTGCGCGCGCCGCCAATAAGTCTCAACGACGTATCGTCGACCCGCGCACGTACCGCGATCGAAGCGCCCTTCGGACGTCGAGTCCGCCTACTCGTTTGCACGCTCACGTCGGGCCGAAATAACACGTGCAGCGCACGGGACGCGAACCGAAGGCGCAGCCACGCACGCCGTTCACATAGAGAGCTCTGCATAGATTAATTAAAATTAATCACGAGATATCCGCGTGTGACAGCGAACGAGCGCGCCCCGGTACCGCGCCCGTCTCCGTGACCCACGTCGGGCGTGAGGCGGAGACGGCGTTGCACGCGAACAGCACCACGCGTTGCGGCTTATTTTACATTTTCGAACGGATCGAGCGGGCCCCGGAAAACCGGCGGGGTTTACCCGAGCCCGGCCCGAAGACCGTCACTCGTTTTACACGTTTTTTAGGCGCGCAAACAGTGTTGTCAGCATACAGCGACGGCGTCGTCGTATTCTTTTATGCAGCCGGCCCTCAGACAGGAGTGGTCCTGGATATTTCTCCACGGACCGCAATGTGCGTTCGAAATGTCGATGTTCAAATGTGTCCTGCAGTTCACACTATGACGCGCAGTTAACTGCGTTCTTCATCGACCCGCGAGCCAAGTGATCCACCGTTCAGGGTAATAGTTTTTATATTTAGAAAATACGTGAACGATCTCTGTGTGTAACAAAATATTATGTGACGCACGCATTGCGCGTACGTCGTGATCTCGACTCGCTTCGCACTCGACATGAGCGCGTCGCGAGACGCACGCGCGTCGCGTACATGCGAACCGCGCCCGCCGAAGCGTCGTGCCGGAGACGTCGTGCCGGACACCCCCCCCACTTGCGGCGGGAGATGTCAGCGCGCGCGCGGCAAACGCGACAACGGAGCACAGAGAGCACATCGCGAGCGCGAAAATAATCAGTGATTGACACGTGATTGAAGTTATCATCGTCAACAGTCGGCTGTGAGCGAAGCGTGTCGGCGACAACGCTCGCGCACGCGACCGTTACACGTTAATGATCCTTCCGCAGGTTCCCCTACGGAAACCTTGTTACGACTTTTACTTCCTCTAAATGATCAAGTTTGGTCAACTTCCCAGCAACGCCGACGGCCGCGAAGCCACCGCGTGTCGGTCCGAAGACCTCACTAAATCATTCAATCGGTAGTAGCGACGGGCGGTGTGTACAAAGGGCAGGGACGTAATCAACGCGAGCTTATGACTCGCGCTTACTAGGAATTCCTCGTTTATGGGGGATAATTGCAAACCCCAATCCCCAGCACGAAGGAGTTTCAACGGGTTGCCCGGGCCTCTAGGCCAGGGAGAACATGTTGATTCCTTCAGTGTAGCGCGCGTGCGGCCCAGGACATCTAAGGGCATCACAGACCTGTTATTGCTCAATCTCGTGCGGCTCGAAGCCGCCGGTCCCTCTAAGAAGAATTTTAATACGCCGCCAGTGAGTTGCGCGACCCTGAAGCCGCGCACACCTAAATGACGACGCCTATTTAGCAGGCTAGAGTCTCGTTCGTTACCGGAATTAACCAGACAAATCGCTCCACCAACTAAGAACGGCCATGCACCACCACCCACCGAATCAAGAAAGAGCTGTTAATCTGTCAATCCTTCCGGTGTCCGGGCCTGGTGAGATTTCCCGTGTTGAGTCAAATTAAGCCGCAGGCTCCACTCCTGGTGGTGCCCTTCCGTCAATTCCTTTAAGTTTCAGCTTTGCAACCATACTCCCCCCGGAGTCCAAAATCTTTGGTTTCCCGGAAGCTGCCCGCCGAGCCATTGTAGTAACGTCGGCGGATCGCTAGATGACATATTTACGGTTAGAACTAGGGCGGTATCTAATCGCCTTCGAACCTCTAACTTTCGTTCTTGATTGATGAAAACACCTTTGGCAAATGCTTTCGCTGATGTTCGTCTTGCGACGATCCAAGAATTTCACCTCTAACGTCGCAATACGAATGCCCCCAGTTATCCCTATTAATCATTACCTCGGAGTTCTGAAAACCAACAAAATAGAACCGAGATCATATTCTATTATTCCATGCACGAAATATTCAAGCGGCATTTTGAGCCCGCTTTGAGCACTCTAATTTGTTCAAAGTAAAATTGTCGGCCCATCTCGACACTCACTGAAGAGCACCGCGATAGGATTTTGATATTGAACCGGCGTTTTACCGCCGGCTCACCGACGATATGCTCCGCAGACGTGTCAGTATCACCGCGGATGCGATGCACCGACAGCGCGGCGCACAAATGCAACTACGAGCTTTTTAACCGCAACAATTTTAGTATACGCTATTGGAGCTGGAATTACCGCGGCTGCTGGCACCAGACTTGCCCTCCAATTGTTCCTCGTTAAAATATTTAAAGTGTACTCATTCCGATTACGAGGCCTCGTAAGAGTCCCGTATCGTTATTTTTCGTCACTACCTCCCCGTGCCGGGAGTGGGTAATTTGCGCGCCTGCTGCCTTCCTTGGATGTGGTAGCCGTTTCTCAGGCTCCCTCTCCGGAATCGAACCCTGATTCCCCGTTACCCGTGACAACCATGGTAGTCGCAGAAACTACCATCGAAAGTTGATAAGGCAGACATTTGAAAGATGCGTCGCCGGTACTGGACCATGCGATCGGCAAAAGTTATCCAGATTCATCAAAATTAACGACTTCGGACGCGAGGCCCTCCGTCGATTGGTTTTGATCTAATAAAAGCACTCATCCCATCACTGGTCAGAGCTCTGATTGCATGTATTAGCTCTAGAATTACCACAGTTATCCAAGTAACTGAGTAAGATCTAAGGAACCAAAACTGATATATTGAGCCATTCGCGGTATCGCCTTAATACGGCTTGCACTGAGACATGCATGGCTTAATCTTTGAGACAAGCATATAACTACTGGCAGGATCAACCAGGGAGCTGCTGCAAACAACGATTGTTGTCGCGCTCAGCGCGTCATGCGTCGCGATCTCCCCTTAGGGCGTCGCGACTATGACATCTTGAACATATCGTGAGATATCCGTTCGCGCACTGTATACTATATATCTCAAAGGCATACGGTGCGCGTTGAACGAATCATAAATCGGCGATGGGCCGATTGTATGTTATGAAAGTTCAGTAACGAGAGTCCCTTCGGGTAATAATAAAAATGATGACACGCAATAGAAGCGGTATCAACGTATTAATATCGGTACACGTCGTGATCACAAATCGGATCGACGCCCGGTGCTTGAGAGGAGCGTGAACGTCTCGCACGAGTGAAATGCGCGACGCGTTCCGGCTTGCGGGCCCTCACGTTAAAAATCTTAACAGAGGGAAACCGTCGAAGCCCAGTCGGCGTCTTGGTGCGCGCAAAAAATTTACACGATCGCTTTCAACGTGACGAGGATCGCCGCAGCGTATGATACTATAGAGAGAGTGAAGAGAGGAATTATGAGAAACGAAATCACAAAAAACCTTTCAAATCACCAAATCAAATATCATCCGCATAGGGAAACTCGAAAACGCTCGATCGACACAGCGCGGTGAGTCTGTCTCATTTTTTATATTGTAAAAAAAGAACATATAAAACAACGCGCGACACAAACACAGACACAGACACACCAGCTCTGCCCCGAGAGTACCAACAACCGTATTGTTATTATATCATCGTCGTTATCATCGCGCGCATTCACAAACTTACTCAAATATAAATATATATTAAATAAAATATGAATGACGATGACGACGACGAGAATAATAAAACAGCAGCAGTTGTTGTGGCTGGGGGTGGTGGTTGGTGTTGTGCGTTTTTGTATTTTTGTCGCGTGCGTTTTTCACTCTTTTTACAAGAAAAAACTTGAGCGGCGTTGAATTCGGCGTCGCGAACCGTTCGCTACGGACTCGACTCTCGACGCCGACTGCCGTATGTGTGGTGCACGCGAACGATATGAACGTGTAAACTCTCTGATATGTGAATAAAGTGATTTTGATTTGATTTTACTATTTATTAATAACATAATATTGAATATGCATTGCGGCTTCGAAGAAAAAATCGTTTTTTTTTTTTTTTTTTTTTTTTTTTTTACTTTATTAATAACGAGTACGATAATGATCAGTAATAAACGCGCGACACGTACATTTCATTTTCCCTCCGAAACCAAATAAAAAACCTCCAAAAAAAAATATATTTCAAATCAAATCAAAATTCTTATCATACATCAATCTTACTCACCCAAACTAAACATGCGTCTAAACGCAGCGCGAGACGAGCCAGCTACTTGATACTACCTAAGACAAGAACAAATTACGGCAAGCGTATGTTTATTTACGAGGGCGCACAACTTTTTAATAGTCTACCTTCATCTCTCAAAAAGATTAGGTCACTAAAAACATTTAAACGTGACCTATCAGACTATATTGTTTCAAAGTTTTTATAAAACACATGTCTGAAATTGTTTGTTATGTGACAGTGCCCTGTAAAAGTGTGTAATCTTAAATTTTGTGAAGAAGAATAAGTACTATAATGTGTAACATGTATGTACTGAACATCTAAAGAACGGCGGATAAATTATTACATCATATTTTTATGTTCTCATGTAAGTGACAATATTATGTTTTTAATGAGAAATAAATATCTTTAAACGTAATTCTTTCTTACTTACTTACTTACTTACCTATTTACTTACTTACTTAGTTGCTTACTTACTTACTTACGTACTTACTTACTTACTTAATCACATTCGTTTTTCGCGATTTTCAGCAAAACGGTAGGTAAGTTTTATCATAAAAGTATCTCGGACAAAAATTGTAGATCGTAAAATTATCCATTAAAAATGTATCAATACTTAGTGTTAGATTCAAAAAGTGAGTTTCCACGCCACCTATGAGGTAGTAGTGTACTTAGCGCGTTTTTATAAGTTTTTGAATAGTTATTATCTCAGAAACGGTGGCTCGTAGGAAAAAAAGTATCGGTACATTTTTTATAGATAATTTTATCACCTACACTTTTTCTCGTAGGTATTTTTATGATAAATTAATAATTAATAATTTATTTTATTTAATTTAAAAAAAAAACGGACAGAACATGCAATTATTAGGGGACACGAATATTGGTCAAAAACTATAATGTTCTGGTGTACAAGGAACAAGAGAAAAGATGGAGACCGGCAGGGAGCGCCGCGCTCCTCGCGCTCGGCGGTACTCGTTATTGGAGAAAACAAGTAAGTGAGATATCCGTCCGGGGAGACCGGCAGGGAGCGCCGCGCTCCTCGCGCTAGGCGGTACTCGCTATTGAGGAATCGACCGTACCCGCTATTGGGGCCGATCGTACTCGCTTTTGGAATTTGCGCAGCGCGCCCAACACCACCGGAGCCGCCGCCGCCGCCGACGGCGATGTACACCTATCACAACACTCGACTCGACATAATAACCTGAAAATGATCGTACTCGTTATCATTAGAGTAGTCGCCGTGTACAACATCAACCACGTCTTTCAACTATAATAAATAATAATATAGTGTAAAATTTTATAATCATGAGAAATCGCGTGACGCGTCCGTCACGACGAAATATCATGATAATATTATTTATATTATTATGTTATTATAATAATTATATGTTGGCCTGTTGTTTGTTTGCACACACACACACACACAACTCTGCTTCTCGGCGACGATGCGTCCTCGGACGAATCACCTGGCGTAGGGCTGAGTCTCAACAGATCGCAGCACGACGCTGCTCTACCGAGCACAACACCCCGCCAGGAACGTAAGTCGTCTACAGACTATTCCGAGCCCCGACATCGAACTGAGGTAAATTCGAAACTTCGACGCCGTGGTGCACGTGTTAATACCGCTCGCACCGTTCGTCGCGTTCCAAATGGGCTTCGACGTCGCGTCTTACGAATAAAACGCGACTAGTAAAGTCACATTGTTTAGAGCCTCCCGACACTCGGGGCTCCACAGTGAGTATATCCTTGCCGGATTCGGCTAGGCTGGCTTCGGCCTTAGAGGCGTTCAGGCATAATCCCGCGGATGGTAGCTTCGCACCACCGGCCGCTCGGCCGAGTGCATGAACCAAATGTCCGAAACTGCGGTTCCTCTCGTACTGAGCAGTATTACTATCGCAACGACACGCCATCAGGAGGGTAAAACTAACCTGTCTCACGACGGTCTAAACCCAGCTCACGTTCCCTTTTGATGGGTGAACAATCCAACGCTTGGCGAATTTTGCTTCGCAATGATAGGAAGAGCCGACATCGAAGGATCAAAAAGCAACGTCGCTATGAACGCTTGGCCGCCACAAGCCAGTTATCCCTGTGGTAACTTTTCTGGCACCTCTTGCTAAAAACTCTTTATACTAAAGGATCGATAGGCCGTGCTTTCGCAGTCCCTATGCGTACTGAACATCTGGATCAAGCCAGCTTTTGCCCTTTTGCTCCACGCGAGGTTTCTGTCCTCGCTGAGCTGGCCTTAGGACACCTGCGTTATTCTTTGACAGATGTACCGCCCCAGTCAAACTCCCCGCCTGGCAGTGTCCTCGAACCGGATCACGCGGGAGTTGTACGGCGACGAGCGTTGCCGCCACGTCGCCACTCTGCACGCTTGGAACGAAACACCGTACGCCCGCCGATATTATCGACCGCGCACCGCTTCCGCCCAACCGAGTAAGTAATGAAACAATGAAAGTAGTGGTTTTTCAGCGACGACCGCGAACGATCTCCCACTTATGCTACACCTCTCATGTCTCCTTACAATGCCAGACTAGAGTCAAGCTCAACAGGGTCTTCTTTCCCCGCTGATTCTCCCAAGCCCGTTCCCTTGGCTGTGGTTTCGCTAGATAGTAGATAGGGACATAACCCACCTCCTTCCCATGGTCTTACCGACCTTTCGGTCATCAAGACCTAGGTTCCGACCGAAACAGCGGGAGATGTACCGGTCCGGATATTCAGGTCCAGTACATTTCTTGACTCCCTACAAGTTCTCATTTTTTTGCGTCCCTAGATGGCCCTCTCCCCCTTTCTGGGGGCGGCCGACCACAGCTATGGCTTCGTCGTCGGGCACTCCTTCTTCATCTTCTTCTCTTCTCTAAATCTTCCTTTCTGCGTCTTCGTTACCATCCTGGTTTACCCCTCCATCACTCTCCTGTCACGGTACCAACTTGTGGCAAATCTTACTAACCGCGAGAAGTTCTCCTCTGAGGACACTAGGTCTCCGTGATAAATTGGTCCCGGATTCTTCCTCTCCAGATGGTTCAATAGTTCGCCTCTAGCTTCATCGTACAAGCTGCATTCCCACAGCACGTGGTCGCGGTACTCATCCGTCACGCCACATGGACAAGTGCCGTCCCCCTTAAGCCCCAAGTCCCTAAGCCGGCCGTTGAATTTCCCATGACCCGTCAACAGCTGCGACGTGTAGTGGTCGGGCTGCACCCACGCCGCTAGGAGTCTTTCCCCGACACATGGGAAGAAGCGTCTGAGATCTCCACCTCTTTCCTCACGATCCCAGCGCTGCTGCCACATGTTTACCACTTCGGAATGGATGTCCTTTTTCAATACCGCGAGCTCCTTTTTTACCCTGTCACCCTTCGTCGCTTCTATCTTGCCCGCGCGATAAACTTCCAGATCGGCTGGAAGTACCCCAGCTAGTACTGGCAGTGCGGCCGTACTTGTTGAGCGGTACGCCTTGGTGAGAAGCACCAACGATGTTCGCTGTGTTCTGAGCAACCGGCTGGACACCACATACAGGAGCGACCTGTGATACCAGATGCTCGCCGCGTATGTAATGGTTGCAACGTACGTCCCCCTGTACAAGATCTTAAGTGCCTTGTATCGTATGCCCCAAGAAGTTGAAGATACCCTTGCCATCTTCCCGAAGCACCTCGCGGCTCGCTCTCCGATATCCAAGGCGTGATCGGCAAATGACCCCTTTCCATCAATCGTTATGCCTAAGATTTTAACTGATTCAACCGCACGAAGAGAATCTCCTCCCATTCTAATGACCGGGGGTCGCCCGAGAGAGCCCTTCAAGGTTATAGACTTGGTTTTCACCGACGAAAACCGGAGTCTATTCCTAACTCCCCATTCCGAGATTCTCTCGAGCGCCACCGCGGCATTGGTCTCGATAACAGCCCTTGAGTTTCCTTCGATGAGTAGCGTTACGTCGTCCGCGTATGCTATCATCCTGACCCCTTGTGGTACGCTCAGCTCCAAAAGGTCGTTCAACAGTATATTCCACAGTGTGGGACCTAATACGGATCCCTGTGGGCACCCCATTGTGGAAAGTTTCCATACGACCTCTCCTCCTGCGAACATACCCACCCGCCTATTCAGAAAGTAAGAGCAGAGGCACCTGTAGATGTTGGGAGGGCAGCCGCCCTGCTTGTATTTAAGCAGGACCATAGGCCACCACGCGTTGTCAAACGCCCCTGATATGTCCAGAGTTATCGCTTGAACATATTTGTAAGAGCTGGTGGTCACTAAATCCATTATAGTGCTAAGCGCTGTTATTGTAGACCTCCCTTTCATGAATCCGTGTTGACGGGCTGATATACGACTGTACAGACCCGGAGTACATTCGCATATCAATTGCTCTAATATTTTCCCTAGTACTGGCAAGAGGGTGATAGGTCTATACGCCTTTGGGTCAGTCGCCTTCCCATCACCCTTTGGCAGTACTATTAATCGGCCTTCTTTCCATACATCAGGGAACACACCCTCATCTATACATTTCCCGTACATTAACGTCATCTCACATGCGGCCACCTTCCACGCTGCTTTAACTATACGTGCGGTGACACCATCAATTCCTGGAGCTTTGTCCGGCAGGTTGCGAATTATCGTGCCTATTTGCTCTCTGGTAGGGGGACTTACCTTCTGCCCGCTGGGTAAACAGGCCGCCGCCAGGCGAACCTGCATATGGTACGCCGAGTCGGTCGCCCGGTCGTCGTCCGGACACATCACTGCCAGTATCCCACCCATGGCGCCGCGGATGTCGTCAGCGAATCCCTGCGCAAGCTTCAAACCGTTTATGACGTTCTGAGGCGGGCGCACCCTGCCTGTAGCAGCACGGTATGCCATACCCCATGGATCGTCATTCCCACTGTCAGCAAGACGCGAGAAGTGGTTGGTCTCCGCTTCCCGCATGGATCTCCTATAGAACGCACGTGCACGATGGAAGCGCGTTCTGCAGATTTCTTCTGCCAGTCCGCCCGCGCGCCGAGACTGTTGCCATTCCCGACGCATCCGGTTGTGCTCCCTACGAAGGAAGTCAAGTTTCCTTGACCACCATTCATACCCCTGCACCCGGTCTTTCCCCTTGGCGAAACCTAGGCACTCCCCAGCTGTACGACTCAGCATATCAGCGAACTGTTTGCACACGTGTTGTGCCGGCTTTCGGCAGTCGAGTCTGCCTGCTCGCCACGAGAGTGTGGTACAGAACCGGTCCCAATCTACCCTTCGATCCCGGTATCTCGTTGGTTCCCCTCCTGGTTCTTGCTCTCCCTGGTACCGTGCGGCTGATGGGCTATTCTTGACGATGGAGAACGTGATAAGTTGGTGGTCGCTGCTGCTTACTTCCTCCCGAACTCTCCATTGGCGTACAGGGACTCCTCTGGTTGTTATAGTAACATCGATGTTAGAGGAACCGTTGATCGTGTTAAATGTGAACGGCTCCCCCTCCTTATTGTGCACAAGGAGCCCCTTCGAATGTATAAAGCTCTCCATCGCCAACCTTCT
Source organism: Leptidea sinapis (assembly GCF_905404315.1). Classification (NCBI taxonomy): domain Eukaryota; kingdom Metazoa; phylum Arthropoda; class Insecta; order Lepidoptera; family Pieridae; genus Leptidea; species Leptidea sinapis. The sequence goes on along the minus strand of NC_066309.1, from coordinate 8,243,845 downwards.
TCTGTTTACCTCCGCACCTCTTCCCTCATATTGCTCGCGGCGGCTGTGCCAGAGCGGCGAGTGGGTGTTGGTGTCGGCCCCGATGACAATTGGTTTTCCCTGGAGTGCTTCCAGTACGCGGTCCAAGTGGTGTATATGGGTCTCTATGTTCTCGCAGTACTGGAAGTATGCCGACACCATATACAGATCGCCGCCATCCCCCCGGAAGTGTGCCACGAGGCAGTGCGACGTCGATAGTTGAGGCAGGATCATTCCGGAGATCTTGGTGCTATTTACGTATATTCCTGCCTTTGAATCTTCCGTGCACTGCAGCAGCCCCGGCAGCTGGGCCCTCGCATACTGTTCTTGGACAAGAACGATACCGAGACCCAGCCTTTGGGCGATTCCCGGGAGTTCCGCTGTTGCCGTGAGCGCTCCTTGAAGGTTTATCTGCCCGACGTACATGTGTTCATTCTTATGAGCCATAGTCTGTGCGTTCGGCAGCCCTCTTCTGCGCCGCTATCCGCGCTGGACAAGTAGGTGCTGCCGTCTTATGGTCTTCCGACTGCTTCCCGGCCTTCGCGCAGGTGGCGCACCGTGACTTCGTAGACTTACAGTCCTTGTGGCCATGCCCAGCTGTACCGCACTTGCTACAGGTCTCCTCCTCAGCCTTGCAGTGTTTTGCAGAGTGCCCGTACCACTGGCACTTCATGCAGCACGTCACTTCCAGGAAGTCGCGCACCAGGTACCTCTCCCATTCAAGGTATACCCGCTCCCTGGACATAAGGCGGTCCCTCCATGTACCGCTGCATGCTAGCACCACAGTGGTACAACTTCCCCCCTTTGACTTCTTGTAGAAGGCCACTTTTGGGAATCCTTCCTTTTCCGGGACGTCCGCGAAGTTCTGCTTCCTCAGCGCCCCCAGGAACTCCTTCTCGTCCTTAATGTGGCCCTCGACGTTAATAATAGCCACCAATGGTGTCCTTTGGCCTGCATCCTGGACTCTCAGGGTCGAGGGCATGGCCTTCTTAATTTTTTCGGCGTCCTCCTTAGTCCTTGTTTGCAGGACTACGCCTGCGTTCCCTACCTTCCTCAGGCGCGCGACCTGCAGTCCCATCGATGTTGGCTTTATAGCTTCCTTCAAGACGGCCTTGGTTTCCTCCGCCGTCTTAACTCCGCTGTTGTCCGCCGGGTACACCGCAAGTACGCTACCCATCCCCTGTGGCTTAGGCTGCGTTGTTGACCTTCCAGTTCTGAGCGTACTGGCATAGCTCCTGGTTTCGCTCCTGTCTGGTTCTCGGGATGTCGCAGTGTGTGCGCACTCCTTCGCTTTGGCCAGTCTACCGGCCAGAGTCGCGACAACGGCTGTGAGACGTTGCACTTGCGTGCCTATATGTCCAATATCCGCTTTATTCAATTTGCTTGTGTTCCCAGTTGCCGCAGCCATGATCTCGCTACCGGCTAAGTTGGCGAACTCAATGAGCTCCTCGGTTTCGCACTCCTTCATGGCCCTGCTGCTGCCCTCATTGCTGCTGCTTGTAGAGGGCTCCAACTTCCTCCGAAGAGCCTCTTGCAGCTCCTCCGGCGACTGAAGCGGGCGCTTCTCCGCGCCCCTCAACTCCTCCACACTTCCGAAGCCCCCTGGGGGGGTCCTCGCTAGTGACCTCCTTGGGGTAAATAGAGCTAACGATTCAAGCTCGTCTAGCTCCCTCCTCTTCTCCTCTACCGCCTCCCAGTAGATAGGGACAGCGGGAATCTCGTTAATCCATTCATGCGCGTCACTAATTAGATGACGAGGCATTTGGCTATCTCAAGAGAGTCATAGTTGCTATCGCCGGGCGGGGGGTCTGGGGGGCTGGCAAGCCCCCCAGCGCACCCGGCCCGACGTCGGATGGCGGTACTTACTGTCTGCCTTTCTAACTGCTAGAATCCCAACGCACACCGCCTACTAGGTAGGTTACAGCGCAACAGCTTTCGCTCCAGTCCCGGTATAGTGCGTTGGTCAGACGTAGAGGGTCACAGACAACCAATTACGACTCTTCAATTTCGCCTGTTAACCCAGGCGGCAAGCACCCCCAGTCGCGGTACTCCACAGACGTTTCGCCCATACGAACCGGAGGCGGAGATCGGGACCCAGCCCACACTGGCCGTCTCCTATTGAGAGATATGCTATACGCAAACAAATGGACAACAATCTCCCCACATTTGTCCTATCAACACCTGGCGCCAAGCCACTACGAGTCCGACGCCAATGGAGGGGCACTGGTAGCCTCCCAGTGGGCTCCCCTCCCCCATAGCTCCCGTGTCGGTAAAGCTACCTCCACCACGTTTGACGGGTAACCGCCGAGGAACCTTTCGGAACCATCTACTTCAGATCAATTGAAGGCCACCGCGCCCGTTGCTCGGATAACCGAGATGGGGTGGCTAATTGACCAACTTTTTTGGGTGAGCTCCCTGAAGTACAGCTGAACACCCTATACCGACTGTCTAATAACAGACGTGACAACATACATCGCGCCTGTTTTGCTCCCGTTATCTCCACCATTACCCGCGCTTGCTTGAATTTCTTCACGTTGACATTCAGAGCACTGGGCAGAAATCACATTGCGTCAACACCCGCGAGGGCCATCGCAATGCTTTGTTTTAATTAGACAGTCGGATTCCCCTTGTCCGTGCCAGTTCTGAGCTGACCGTTGAACGGCGGTCGTACAGTACCGCGCCGATCGCGCACGAGACGAAACCGACGCGGACTTACGGCTAGGAAGATCCGCGAAAGGCCGGAACGCGGGTCCGGATTCAGCACGACGCGCGAGACCACCTTGCGATGGAGACACGCGCGAGCATCGACCAGGCCCGGCACCGGCCGCATCCGCTTCCCGTCCAAACCCGACACGCCCCGGTCCTCAGAGCCAATCCTTATTCCGAAGTTACGGATCCAATTTGCCGACTTCCCTTACCTACATTATTCTATCGACTAGAGGCTCTTCACCTTGGAGACCTGCTGCGGATATGGGTACGAGCCGGCGCGACATCTCCACGTACATCCCTCACCTGAATTTTCAAGGTCCGCAGAGAGTATCCGGACACCGCCGCAAATGCGGTGCTCTTCGCGTTCCGAACCATATCTCCCTTCTATAGGATTCCATGGAACTCGAACGCTCAGGCAGAAAAGAAAACTCTTCCCGGACCACTCGGCGGCGTCTTCAGGCCACTTTGGGTTACCCCGTCGAACACTCGCTTGAGAAACGAGAGAACGATTATTGAAACGGTTCCGCTGCCGGGTTCCGGAATAGGAACCGGATTCCCTTTCGCTCAAAGGGCGTTATTTATCATATACACAAAATATATATAAACACGCCGCATCGACATAAGATCTCTCCTTGAGCTTAGGATCGACTGACTCGCGAGCAACTACTGTTCACGCGAAACCCTTCTCCACGTCAGTCCTCCAGGGCCTCGCTGGAGTATTTGCTACTACCACCAAGATCTGCACCGACGGAGGCTCCAGGCGGGCTCACGCCCAGACCCTTCTGCGCACTCCGCCGCGCACGTCCTACTCGTTACGGCATAATACGCGTGCGCTTTGACACGCACGCGCCGATTGCCGGTAACGGTAGTGTATAGGCAAAACGCTTCAGCGCCATCCATTTTCAGGGCTGGTCGCTTCGGCAGGTGAGTCGTTGCACACTCCTTAGCGGATTCCGACTTCCATGGCCACCGTCCTGCTGTCATGAGCGACCAACGCCTTTCATGGTGTCCCATGAGCGTTTTTTAGGCGCCTTAACACTACGTTTGGTTCATCCCACAGCGCCAGTTCTGCTTACCAAAATTGGCCCACTTGGCACCGTCATCAGATCTCCGGCTTCATCGTTCGAGTAAGCCGGAGTTCTCACCCATTTAAAGTTTGAGAATAGGTTGAGGTCGTTTCGGCCCCAATGCCTCTAATCATTCGCTTTACCGGATGAGACTGTTACGAGTCGACGCCAGCTATCCTGAGGGAAACTTCGGACGGAACCAGCTACTAGATGGTTCGATTAGTCTTTCGCCCCTATACCCAGTTCCGACGATCGATTTGCACGTCAGAATCGCTACGGTCCTCCATCAGGGTTTCCCCTGACTTCGACCTGACCAGGCATAGTTCACCATCTTTCGGGTCCCAGCATCTGTGCTCAGAGCGCGCCCGCATTCGCTGATTGGAAACGAGACGCCTCGGGAGTGCGAGAGATCGATTTTTGACGACCGACGCTCCATCCTCCCTGAGCGCGCGACAAGCGCGCGCCTTCACTTTCGTTGCGCCTTTCAGTTTTGTCTGTTTGAATTCATAACTCAATGACTCGCACACATGCTAGACTCCTTGGTCCGTGTTTCAAGACGGGTCCTGCGAGTGCCCGAAACAGTAACATCGCCGACTGATACGCGCACAGTCCGAGACTACACGGCTGCGACGACAGCGGCGTCGCGTCAGCATCCGCACAAGGGCAGGATGTCGACGACGACTCTCGCTCGCGTCGGGCCGGACGCGTCCCCGGATGGAGACGCGTGCGCGTTTCATGACAAGTACCGTCCGCCGCCGGCCGGCGATCGTCACGGTCGGACGGCTGTGCGCGTGAACGCGCAGCCGCCCGGCTCCCGGACAACGCTTAGGCCGAACAGACGAACGGGTCGCGATGCATAATGTGTACTAAGAGAGAAGTGCACGCCGTCCGGGTGCGTCAACGGCGGCGACCGGTGAACGCGAGCACGAGTCTCGCGCACATCGCGGCACGCCGCCGTACGCCCCGGAGTGACGATGAATCTCTCCGTTCGTTCATTCGAGTTTCGCAGGTTTACCCCTGAACGGTTTCACGTACTCTTGAACTCTCTCTTCAAAGTTCTTTTCAACTTTCCCTCACGGTACTTGTTCGCTATCGGTCTCGCGGTTATATTTAGCCTTAGATGGAGTTTACCACCCACTTAGGGCTGCACTCTCAAGCAACCCGACTCTGAGGAGAGTCCCTCTCGCGGACTCGCTCCGTCGCTACGGGCCTGGCACCCTCTATGGGAAAACGGCCCCGTTCAAGACGAACTTGGACGGGAGCGGCGACCGCGAGAAAGCGGAACCTCCCTAACACCACATGTCCCGCGACCGTGACGACCGCGGGATTCGGCGCTGGGCTTATCCCTGTTCGCTCGCCGCTACTGAGGGAATCCTGGTTAGTTTCTTTTCCTCCGCTTACTAATATGCTTAAATTCGGCGGGTGATCCTCCCTGATCTGAGGCCAACGATAAAAAGTATGAGGCAGACACGATATCCGTCAGCGCAGCGACACCGTCGTGCGCGCGCCGCCAATAAGTCTCAACGACGTATCGTCGACCCGCGCACGTACCGCGATCGAAGCGCCCTTCGGACGTCGAGTCCGCCTACTCGTTTGCACGCTCACGTCGGGCCGAAATAACACGTGCAGCGCACGGGACGCGAACCGAAGGCGCAGCCACGCACGCCGTTCACATAGAGAGCTCTGCACAGATTAATTAAAATTAATCACGAGATATCCGCGTGTGACAGCGAACGAGCGCGCCCCGGTACCGCGCCCGTCTCCGTGACCCACGTCGGGCGTGAGGCGGAGACGGCGTTGCACGCGAACAGCACCACGCGTTGCGGCTTATTTTACATTTTCGAACGGATCGAGCGGGCCCCGGAAAACCGGCGGGGTTTACCCGAGCCCGGCCCGAAGACCGTCACTCGTTTTACACGTTTTTTAGGCGCGCAAACAGTGTTGTCAGCATACAGCGACGGCGTCGTCGTATTCTTTTATGCAGCCGGCCCTCAGACAGGAGTGGTCCTGGATATTTCTCCACGGACCGCAATGTGCGTTCGAAATGTCGATGTTCAAATGTGTCCTGCAGTTCACACTATGACGCGCAGTTAACTGCGTTCTTCATCGACCCGCGAGCCAAGTGATCCACCGTTCAGGGTAATAGTTTTTATATTTAGAAAATACGTGAACGATCTCTGTGTGTAACAAAATATTATGTGACGCACGCATTGCGCGTACGTCGTGATCTCGTCTCGCTTCGCACTCGACATGAGCGCGTCGCGAGACGCACGCGCGTCGCGTACATGCGAACCGCGCCCGCCGAAGCGTCGTGCCGGAGACGTCGTGCCGGACACCCCCCCCACTTGCGGCGGGAGATGTCAGCGCGCGCGCGGCAAACGCGACAACGGAGCACAGAGAGCACATCGCGAGCGCGAAAATAATCAGTGATTGACACGTGATTGAAGTTATCATCGTCAACAGTCGGCTGTGAGCGAAGCGTGTCGGCGACAACGCTCGCGCACGCGACCGTTACACGTTAATGATCCTTCCGCAGGTTCCCCTACGGAAACCTTGTTACGACTTTTACTTCCTCTAAATGATCAAGTTTGGTCAACTTCCCAGCAACGCCGACGGCCGCGAAGCCACCGCGTGTCGGTCCGAAGACCTCACTAAATCATTCAATCGGTAGTAGCGACGGGCGGTGTGTACAAAGGGCAGGGACGTAATCAACGCGAGCTTATGACTCGCGCTTACTAGGAATTCCTCGTTTATGGGGGATAATTGCAAACCCCAATCCCCAGCACGAAGGAGTTTCAACGGGTTGCCCGGGCCTCTAGGCCAGGGAGAACATGTTGATTCCTTCAGTGTAGCGCGCGTGCGGCCCAGGACATCTAAGGGCATCACAGACCTGTTATTGCTCAATCTCGTGCGGCTCGAAGCCGCCGGTCCCTCTAAGAAGAATTTTAATACGCCGCCAGTGAGTTGCGCGACCCTGAAGCCGCGCACACCTAAATGACGACGCCTATTTAGCAGGCTAGAGTCTCGTTCGTTACCGGAATTAACCAGACAAATCGCTCCACCAACTAAGAACGGCCATGCACCACCACCCACCGAATCAAGAAAGAGCTGTTAATCTGTCAATCCTTCCGGTGTCCGGGCCTGGTGAGATTTCCCGTGTTGAGTCAAATTAAGCCGCAGGCTCCACTCCTGGTGGTGCCCTTCCGTCAATTCCTTTAAGTTTCAGCTTTGCAACCATACTCCCCCCGGAGTCCAAAATCTTTGGTTTCCCGGAAGCTGCCCGCCGAGCCATTGTAGTAACGTCGGCGGATCGCTAGATGACATATTTACGGTTAGAACTAGGGCGGTATCTAATCGCCTTCGAACCTCTAACTTTCGTTCTTGATTGATGAAAACACCTTTGGCAAATGCTTTCGCTGATGTTCGTCTTGCGACGATCCAAGAATTTCACCTTAACGTCGCAATACGAATGCCCCCAGTTATCCCTATTAATCATTACCTCGGAGTTCTGAAAACCAACAAAATAGAACCGAGATCATATTCTATTATTCCATGCACGAAATATTCAAGCGGCATTTTGAGCCCGCTTTGAGCACTCTAATTTGTTCAAAGTAAAATTGTCGGCCCATCTCGACACTCACTGAAGAGCACCGCGATAGGATTTTGATATTGAACCGGCGTTTTACCGCCGGCTCACCGACGATATGCTCCGCAGACGTGTCAGTATCACCGCGGATGCGATGCACCGACAGCGCGGCGCACAAATGCAACTACGAGCTTTTTAACCGCAACAATTTTAGTATACGCTATTGGAGCTGGAATTACCGCGGCTGCTGGCACCAGACTTGCCCTCCAATTGTTCCTCGTTAAAATATTTAAAGTGTACTCATTCCGATTACGAGGCCTCGTAAGAGTCCCGTATCGTTATTTTTCGTCACTACCTCCCCGTGCCGGGAGTGGGTAATTTGCGCGCCTGCTGCCTTCCTTGGATGTGGTAGCCGTTTCTCAGGCTCCCTCTCCGGAATCGAACCCTGATTCCCCGTTACCCGTGACAACCATGGTAGTCGCAGAAACTACCATCGAAAGTTGATAAGGCAGACATTTGAAAGATGCGTCGCCGGTACTGGACCATGCGATCGGCAAAAGTTATCCAGATTCATCAAAATTAACGACTTCGGACGCGAGGCCCTCCGTCGATTGGTTTTGATCTAATAAAAGCACTCATCCCATCACTGGTCAGAGCTCTGATTGCATGTATTAGCTCTAGAATTACCACAGTTATCCAAGTAACTGAGTAAGATCTAAGGAACCAAAACTGATATATTGAGCCATTCGCGGTATCGCCTTAATACGGCTTGCACTGAGACATGCATGGCTTAATCTTTGAGACAAGCATATAACTACTGGCAGGATCAACCAGGGAGCTGCTGCAAACAACGATTGTTGTCGCGCTCAGCGCGTCATGCGTCGCGATCTCCCCTTAGGGCGTCGCGACTATGACATCTTGAACATATCGTGAGATATCCGTTCGCGCACTGTATACTATATATCTCAAAGGCATACGGTGCGCGTTGAACGAATCATAAATCGGCGATGGGCCGATTGTATGTTATGAAAGTTCAGTAACGAGAGTCCCTTCGGGTAATAATAAAAATGATGACACGCAATAGAAGCGGTATCAACGTATTAATATCGGTACACGTCGTGATCACAAATCGGATCGACGCCCGGTGCTTGAGAGGAGCGTGAACGTCTCGCACGAGTGAAATGCGCGACGCGTTCCGGCTTGCGGGCCCTCACGTTAAAAATCTTAACAGAGGGAAACCGTCGAAGCCCAGTCGGCGTCTTGGTGCGCGCAAAAAATTTACACGATCGCTTTCAACGTGACGAGGATCGCCGCAGCGTAGAGTGAAGAGAGGAATTATGAGAAACGAAATCACAAAAAACCTTTCAAATCACCAAATCAAATATCATCCGCATAGGGAAACTCGAAAACGCTCGATCGACACAGCGCGGTGAGTCTGTCTCATTTTTTATATTGTAAAAAAAGAACATATAAAACAACGCGCGACACAAACACAGACACAGACACACCAGCTCTGCCCCGAGAGTACCAACAACCGTATTGTTATTATATCATCGTCGTTATCATCGCGCGCATTCACAAACTTACTCAAATATAAATATATATTAAATAAAATATGAATGACGATGACGACGACGAGAATAATAAAACAGCAGCAGTTGTTGTGGCTGGGGGTGGTGGTTGGTGTTGTGCGTTTTTGTATTTTTGTCGCGTGCGTTTTTCACTCTTTTTACAAGAAAAAACTTGAGCGGCGTTGAATTCGGCGTCGCGAACCGTTCGCTACGGACTCGACTCTCGACGCCGACTGCCGTATGTGTGGTGCACGCGAACGATATGAACGTGTAAACTCTCTGATATGTGAATAAAGTGATTTTGATTTGATTTTACTATTTATTAATAACATAATATTGAATATGCATTGCGGCTTCGAAGAAAAAATCGTTTTTTTTTTTTTTTTTTTTTTTTTTTTTTTACTTTATTAATAACGAGTACGATAATGATCAGTAATAAACGCGCGACACGTACATTTCATTTTCCCTCCGAAACCAAATAAAAAACCTCCAAAAAAAAATATATTTCAAATCAAATCAAAATTCTTATCATACATCAATCTTACTCACCCAAACTAAACATGCGTCTAAACGCAGCGCGAGACGAGCCAGCTACTTGATACTACCTAAGACAAGAACAAATTACGGCAAGCGTATGTTTATTTACGAGGGCGCACAACTTTTTAATAGTCTACCTTCATCTCTCAAAAAGATTAGGTCACTAAAAACATTTAAACGTGACCTATCAGACTATATTGTTTCAAAGTTTTTATAAAACACATGTCTGAAATTGTTTGTTATGTGACAGTGCCCTGTAAAAGTGTGTAATCTTAAATTTTGTGAAGAAGAATAAGTACTATAATGTGTAACATGTATGTACTGAACATCTAAAGAACGGCGGATAAATTATTACATCATATTTTTATGTTCTCATGTAAGTGACAATATTATGTTTTTAATGAGAAATAAATATCTTTAAACGTAATTCTTTCTTACTTACTTACTTACTTACCTATTTACTTACTTACTTAGTTGCTTACTTACTTACTTACGTACTTACTTACTTACTTAATCACATTCGTTTTTCGCGATTTTCAGCAAAACGGTAGGTAAGTTTTATCATAAAAGTATCTCGGACAAAAATTGTAGATCGTAAAATTATCCATTAAAAATGTATCAATACTTAGTGTTAGATTCAAAAAGTGAGTTTCCACGCCACCTATGAGGTAGTAGTGTACTTAGCGCGTTTTTATAAGTTTTTGAATAGTTATTATCTCAGAAACGGTGGCTCGTAGGAAAAAAAGTATCGGTACATTTTTTATAGATAATTTTATCACCTACACTTTTTCTCGTAGGTATTTTTATGATAAATTAATAATTAATAATTTATTTTATTTAATTTAAAAAAAAAAACGGACAGAACATGCAATTATTAGGGGACACGAATATTGGTCAAAAACTATAATGTTCTGGTGTACAAGGAACAAGAGAAAAGATGGAGACCGGCAGGGAGCGCCGCGCTCCTCGCGCTCGGCGGTACTCGTTATTGGAGAAAACAAGTAAGTGAGATATCCGTCCGGGGAGACCGGCAGGGAGCGCCGCGCTCCTCGCGCTAGGCGGTACTCGCTATTGAGGAATCGACCGTACCCGCTATTGGGGCCGATCGTACTCGCTTTTGGAATTTGCGCAGCGCGCCCAACACCACCGGAGCCGCCGCCGCCGCCGACGGCGATGTACACCTATCACAACACTCGACTCGACATAATAACCTGAAAATGATCGTACTCGTTATCATTAGAGTAGTCGCCGTGTACAACATCAACCACGTCTTTCAACTATAATAAATAATAATATATTGTAAAATTTTATAATCATGAGAAATCGCGTGACGCGTCCGTCACGACGAAATATCATGATAATATTATTTATATTATTATGTTATTATAATAATTATATGTTGGCCTGTTGTTTGTTTGCACACACACACACACACAACTCTGCTTCTCGGCGACGATGCGTCCTCGGACGAATCACCTGGCGTAGGGCTGAGTCTCAACAGATCGCAGCACGACGCTGCTCTACCGAGCACAACACCCCGCCAGGAACGTAAGTCGTCTACAGACTATTCCGAGCCCCGACATCGAACTGAGGTAAATTCGAAACTTCGACGCCGTGGTGCACGTGTTAATACCGCTCGCACCGTTCGTCGCGTTCCAAATGGGCTTCGACGTCGCGTCTTACGAATAAAACGCGACTAGTAAAGTCACATTGTTTAGAGCCTCCCGACACTCGGGGCTCCACAGTGAGTATATCCTTGCCGGATTCGGCTAGGCTGGCTTCGGCCTTAGAGGCGTTCAGGCATAATCCCGCGGATGGTAGCTTCGCACCACCGGCCGCTCGGCCGAGTGCATGAACCAAATGTCCGAAACTGCGGTTCCTCTCGTACTGAGCAGTATTACTATCGCAACGACACGCCATCAGGAGGGTAAAACTAACCTGTCTCACGACGGTCTAAACCCAGCTCACGTTCCCTTTTGATGGGTGAACAATCCAACGCTTGGCGAATTTTGCTTCGCAATGATAGGAAGAGCCGACATCGAAGGATCAAAAAGCAACGTCGCTATGAACGCTTGGCCGCCACAAGCCAGTTATCCCTGTGGTAACTTTTCTGGCACCTCTTGCTAAAAACTCTTTATACTAAAGGATCGATAGGCCGTGCTTTCGCAGTCCCTATGCGTACTGAACATCTGGATCAAGCCAGCTTTTGCCCTTTTGCTCCACGCGAGGTTTCTGTCCTCGCTGAGCTGGCCTTAGGACACCTGCGTTATTCTTTGACAGATGTACCGCCCCAGTCAAACTCCCCGCCTGGCAGTGTCCTCGAACCGGATCACGCGGGAGTTGTACGGCGACGAGCGTTGCCGCCACGTCGCCACTCTGCACGCTTGGAACGAAACACCGTACGCCCGCCGATATTATCGACCGCGCACCGCTTCCGCCCAACCGAGTAAGTAATGAAACAATGAAAGTAGTGGTTTTTCAGCGACGACCGCGAACGATCTCCCACTTATGCTACACCTCTCATGTCTCCTTACAATGCCAGACTAGAGTCAAGCTCAACAGGGTCTTCTTTCCCCGCTGATTCTCCCAAGCCCGTTCCCTTGGCTGTGGTTTCGCTAGATAGTAGATAGGGACATAACCCACCTCCTTCCCATGGTCTTACCGACCTTTCGGTCATCAAGACCTAGGTTCCGACCGAAACAGCGGGAGATGTACCGGTCCGGATATTCAGGTCCAGTACATTTCTTGACTCCCTACAAGTTCTCATTTTTTTGCGTCCCTAGATGGCCCTCTCCCCCTTTCTGGGGGCGGCCGACCACAGCTATGGCTTCGTCGTCGGGCACTCCTTCTTCATCTTCTTCTCTTCTCTAAATCTTCCTTTCTGCGTCTTCGTTACCATCCTGGTTTACCCCTCCATCACTCTCCTGTCACGGTACCAACTTGTGGCAAATCTTACTAACCGCGAGAAGTTCTCCTCTGAGGACACTAGGTCTCCGTGATAAATTGGTCCCGGATTCTTCCTCTCCAGATGGTTCAATAGTTCGCCTCTAGCTTCATCGTACAAGCTGCATTCCCACAGCACGTGGTCGCGGTACTCATCCGTCACGCCACATGGACAAGTGCCGTCCCCCTTAAGCCCCAAGTCCCTAAGCCGGCCGTTGAATTTCCCATGACCCGTCAACAGCTGCGACGTGTAGTGGTCGGGCTGCACCCACGCCGCTAGGAGTCTTTCCCCGACACATGGGAAGAAGCGTCTGAGATCTCCACCTCTTTCCTCACGATCCCAGCGCTGCTGCCACATGTTTACCACTTCGGAATGGATGTCCTTTTTCAATACCGCGAGCTCCTTTTTTACCCTGTCACCCTTCGTCGCTTCTATCTTGCCCGCGCGATAAACTTCCAGATCGGCTGGAAGTACCCCAGCTAGTACTGGCAGTGCGGCCGTACTTGTTGAGCGGTACGCCTTGGTGAGAAGCACCAACGATGTTCGCTGTGTTCTGAGCAACCGGCTGGACACCACATACAGGAGCGACCTATGATACCAGATGCTCGCCGCGTATGTAATGGTTGCAACGTACGTCCCCCTGTACAAGATCTTAAGTGCCTTGTATCGTATGCCCCAAGAAGTTGAAGATACCCTTGCCATCTTCCCGAAGCACCTCGCGGCTCGCTCTCCGATATCCAAGGCGTGATCGGCAAATGACCCCTTTCCATCAATCGTTATGCCTAAGATTTTAACTGATTCAACCGCACGAAGAGAATCTCCTCCCATTCTAATGACCGGGGGTCGCCCGAGAGAGCCCTTCAAGGTTATAGACTTGGTTTTCACCGACGAAAACCGGAGTCTATTCCTAACTCCCCATTCCGAGATTCTCTCGAGCGCCACCGCGGCATTGGTCTCGATAACAGCCCTTGAGTTTCCTTCGATGAGTAGCGTTACGTCGTCCGCGTATGCTATCATCCTGACCCCTTGTGGTACGCTCAGCTCCAAAAGGTCGTTCAACAGTATATTCCACAGTGTGGGACCTAATACGGATCCCTGTGGGCACCCCATTGTGGAAAGTTTCCATACGACCTCTCCTCCTGCGAACATACCCACCCGCCTATTCAGAAAGTAAGAGCAGAGGCACCTGTAGATGTTGGGAGGGCAGCCGCCCTGCTTGTATTTAAGCAGGACCATAGGCCACCACGCGTTGTCAAACGCCCCTGATATGTCCAGAGTTATCGCTTGAACATATTTGTAAGAGCTGGTGGTCACTAAATCCATTATAGTGCTAAGCGCTGTTATTGTAGACCTCCCTTTCATGAATCCGTGTTGACGGGCTGATATACGACTGTACAGACCCGGAGTACATTCGCATATCAATTGCTCTAATATTTTCCCTAGTACTGGCAAGAGGGTGATAGGTCTATACGCCTTTGGGTCAGTCGCCTTCCCATCACCCTTTGGCAGTACTATTAATCGGCCTTCTTTCCATACATCAGGGAACACACCCTCATCTATACATTTCCCGTACATTAACGTCATCTCACATGCGGCCACCTTCCACGCTGCTTTAACTATACGTGCGGTGACACCATCAATTCCTGGAGCTTTGTCCGGCAGGTTGCGAATTATCGTGCCTATTTGCTCTCTGGTAGGGGGACTTACCTTCTGCCCGCTGGGTAAACAGGCCGCCGCCAGGCGAACCTGCATATGGTACGCCGAGTCGGTCGCCCGGTCGTCGTCCGGACACATCACTGCCAGTATCCCACCCATGGCGCCGCGGATGTCGTCAGCGAATCCCTGCGCAAGCTTCAAACCGTTTATGACGTTCTGAGGCGGGCGCACCCTGCCTGTAGCAGCACGGTATGCCATACCCCATGGATCGTCATTCCCACTGTCAGCAAGACGCGAGAAGTGGTTGGTCTCCGCTTCCCGCATGGATCTCCTATAGAACGCACGTGCACGATGGAAGCGCGTTCTGCAGATTTCTTCTGCCAGTCCGCCCGCGCGCCGAGACTGTTGCCATTCCCGACGCATCCGGTTGTGCTCCCTACGAAGGAAGTCAAGTTTCCTTGACCACCATTCATACCCCTGCACCCGGTCTTTCCCCTTGGCGAAACCTAGGCACTCCCCAGCTGTACGACTCAGCATATCAGCGAACTGTTTGCACACGTGTTGTGCCGGCTTTCGGCAGTCGAGTCTGCCTGCTCGCCACGAGAGTGTGGTACAGAACCGGTCCCAATCTACCCTTCGATCCCGGTATCTCGTTGGTTCCCCTCCTGGTTCTTGCTCTCCCTGGTACCGTGCGGCTGATGGGCTATTCTTGACGATGGAGAACGTGATAAGTTGGTGGTCGCTGCTGCTTACTTCCTCCCGAACTCTCCATTGGCGTACAGGGACTCCTCTGGTTGTTATAGTAACATCGATGTTAGAGGAACCGTTGATCGTGTTAAATGTGAACGGCTCCCCCTCCTTATTGTGCACAAGGAGCCCCTTCGAATGTATAAAGCTCTCCATCGCCAACCTTCTTCTGTTTACCTCCGCACCTCTTCCCTCATATTGCTCGCGGCGGCTGTGCCAGAGCGGCGAGTGGGTGTTGGTGTCGGCCCCGATGACAATTGGTTTTCCCTGGAGTGCTTCCAGTACGCGGTCCAAGTGGTGTATATGGGTCTCTATGTTCTCGCAGTACTGGAAGTATGCCGACACCATATACAGATCGCCGCCATCCCCCCGGAAGTGTGCCACGAGGCAGTGCGACGTCGATAGTTGAGGCAGGATCATTCCGGAGATCTTGGTGCTATTTACGTATATTCCTGCCTTTGAATCTTCCGTGCACTGCAGCAGCCCCGGCAGCTGGGCCCTCGCATACTGTTCTTGGACAAGAACGATACCGAGACCCAGCCTTTGGGCGATTCCCGGGAGTTCCGCTGTTGCCGTGAGCGCTCCTTGAAGGTTTATCTGCCCGACGTACATGTGTTCATTCTTATGAGCCATAGTCTGTGCGTTCGGCAGCCCTCTTCTGCGCCGCTATCCGCGCTGGACAAGTAGGTGCTGCCGTCTTATGGTCTTCCGACTGCTTCCCGGCCTTCGCGCAGGTGGCGCACCGTGACTTCGTAGACTTACAGTCCTTGTGGCCATGCCCAGCTGTACCGCACTTGCTACAGGTCTCCTCCTCAGCCTTGCAGTGTTTTGCAGAGTGCCCGTACCACTGGCACTTCATGCAGCACGTCACTTCCAGGAAGTCGCGCACCAGGTACCTCTCCCATTCAAGGTATACCCGCTCCCTGGACATAAGGCGGTCCCTCCATGTACCGCTGCATGCTAGCACCACAGTGGTACAACTTCCCCCCTTTGACTTCTTGTAGAAGGCCACTTTTGGGAATCCTTCCTTTTCCGGGACGTCCGCGAAGTTCTGCTTCCTCAGCGCCCCCAGGAACTCCTTCTCGTCCTTAATGTGGCCCTCGACGTTAATAATAGCCACCAATGGTGTCCTTTGGCCTGCATCCTGGACTCTCAGGGTCGAGGGCATGGCCTTCTTAATTTTTTCGGCGTCCTCCTTAGTCCTTGTTTGCAGGACTACGCCTGCGTTCCCTACCTTCCTCAGGCGCGCGACCTGCAGTCCCATCGATGTTGGCTTTATAGCTTCCTTCAAGACGGCCTTGGTTTCCTCCGCCGTCTTAACTCCGCTGTTGTCCGCCGGGTACACCGCAAGTACGCTACCCATCCCCTGTGGCTTAGGCTGCGTTGTTGACCTTCCAGTTCTGAGCGTACTGGCATAGCTCCTGGTTTCGCTCCTGTCTGGTTCTCGGGATGTCGCAGTGTGTGCGCACTCCTTCGCTTTGGCCAGTCTACCGGCCAGAGTCGCGACAACGGCTGTGAGACGTTGCACTTGCGTGCCTATATGTCCAATATCCGCTTTATTCAATTTGCTTGTGTTCCCAGTTGCCGCAGCCATGATCTCGCTACCGGCTAAGTTGGCGAACTCAATGAGCTCCTCGGTGTCGCACTCCTTCATGGCCCTGCTGCTGCCCTCATTGCTGCTGCTTGTAGAGGGCTCCAACTTCCTCCGAAGAGCCTCTTGCAGCTCCTCCGGCGACTGAAGCGGGCGCTTCTCCGCGCCCCTCAACTCCTCCACACTTCCGAAGCCCCCTGGGGGGGTCCTCGCTAGTGACCTCCTTGGGGTAAATAGAGCTAACGATTCAAGCTCGTCTAGCTCCCTCCTCTTCTCCTCTACCGCCTCCCAGTAGATAGGGACAGCGGGAATCTCGTTAATCCATTCATGCGCGTCACTAATTAGATGACGAGGCATTTGGCTATCTCAAGAGAGTCATAGTTGCTATCGCCGGGCGGGGGGTCTGGGGGGCTGGCAAGCCCCCCAGCGCACCCGGCCCGACGTCGGATGGCGGTACTTACTGTCTGCCTTTCTAACTGCTAGAATCCCAACGCACACCGCCTACTAGGTAGGTTACAGCGCAACAGCTTTCGCTCCAGTCCCGGTATAGTGCGTTGGTCAGACGTAGAGGGTCACAGACAACCAATTACGACTCTTCAATTTCGCCTGTTAACCCAGGCGGCAAGCACCCCCAGTCGCGGTACTCCACAGACGTTTCGCCCATACGAACCGGAGGCGGAGATCGGGACCCAGCCCACACTGGCCGTCTCCTATTGAGAGATATGCTATACGCAAACAAATGGACAACAATCTCCCCACATTTGTCCTATCAACACCTGGCGCCAAGCCACTACGAGTCCGACGCCAATGGAGGGGCACTGGTAGCCTCCCAGTGGGCTCCCCTCCCCCATAGCTCCCGTGTCGGTAAAGCTACCTCCACCACGTTTGACGGGTAACCGCCGAGGAACCTTTCGGAACCATCTACTTCAGATCAATTGAAGGCCACCGCGCCCGTTGCTCGGATAACCGAGATGGGGTGGCTAATTGACCAACTTTTTTGGGTGAGCTCCCTGAAGTACAGCTGAACACCCTATACCGACTGTCTAATAACAGACGTGACAACATACATCGCGCCTGTTTTGCTCCCGTTATCTCCACCATTACCCGCGCTTGCTTGAATTTCTTCACGTTGACATTCAGAGCACTGGGCAGAAATCACATTGCGTCAACACCCGCGAGGGCCATCGCAATGCTTTGTTTTAATTAGACAGTCGGATTCCCCTTGTCCGTGCCAGTTCTGAGCTGACCGTTGAACGGCGGTCGTACAGTACCGCGCCGATCGCGCACGAGACGAAACCGACGCGGACTTACGGCTAGGAAGATCCGCGAAAGGCCGGAACGCGGGTCCGGATTCAGCACGACGCGCGAGACCACCTTGCGATGGAGACACGCGCGAGCATCGACCAGGCCCGGCACCGGCCGCATCCGCTTCCCGTCCAAACCCGACACGCCCCGGTCCTCAGAGCCAATCCTTATTCCGAAGTTACGGATCCAATTTGCCGACTTCCCTTACCTACATTATTCTATCGACTAGAGGCTCTTCACCTTGGAGACCTGCTGCGGATATGGGTACGAGCCGGCGCGACATCTCCACGTACATCCCTCACCTGAATTTTCAAGGTCCGCAGAGAGTATCCGGACACCGCCGCAAATGCGGTGCTCTTCGCGTTCCGAACCATATCTCCCTTCTATAGGATTCCATGGAACTCGAACGCTCAGGCAGAAAAGAAAACTCTTCCCGGACCACTCGGCGGCGTCTTCAGGCCACTTTGGGTTACCCCGTCGAACACTCGCTTGAGAAACGAGAGAACGATTATTGAAACGGTTCCGCTGCCGGGTTCCGGAATAGGAACCGGATTCCCTTTCGCTCAAAGGGCGTTATTTATCATATACACAAAATATATATAAACACGCCGCATCGACATAAGATCTCTCCTTGAGCTTAGGATCGACTGACTCGCGAGCAACTACTGTTCACGCGAAACCCTTCTCCACGTCAGTCCTCCAGGGCCTCGCTGGAGTATTTGCTACTACCACCAAGATCTGCACCGACGGAGGCTCCAGGCGGGCTCACGCCCAGACCCTTCTGCGCACTCCGCCGCGCACGTCCTACTCGTTACGGCATAATACGCGTGCGCTTTGATACGCACGCGCCGATTGCCGGTAACGGTAGTGTATAGGCAAAACGCTTCAGCGCCATCCATTTTCAGGGCTGGTCGCTTCGGCAGGTGAGTCGTTGCACACTCCTTAGCGGATTCCGACTTCCATGGCCACCGTCCTGCTGTCATGAGCGACCAACGCCTTTCATGGTGTCCCATGAGCGTTTTTTAGGCGCCTTAACACTACGTTTGGTTCATCCCACAGCGCCAGTTCTGCTTACCAAAATTGGCCCACTTGGCACCGTCATCAGATCTCCGGCTTCATCGTTCGAGTAAGCCGGAGTTCTCACCCATTTAAAGTTTGAGAATAGGTTGAGGTCGTTTCGGCCCCAATGCCTCTAATCATTCGCTTTACCGGATGAGACTGTTACGAGTCGACGCCAGCTATCCTGAGGGAAACTTCGGACGGAACCAGCTACTAGATGGTTCGATTAGTCTTTCGCCCCTATACCCAGTTCCGACGATCGATTTGCACGTCAGAATCGCTACGGTCCTCCATCAGGGTTTCCCCTGACTTCGACCTGACCAGGCATAGTTCACCATCTTTCGGGTCCCAGCATCTGTGCTCAGAGCGCGCCCGCATTCGCTGATTGGAAACGAGACGCCTCGGGAGTGCGAGAGATCGATTTTTGACGACCGACGCTCCATCCTCCCTGAGCGCGCGACAAGCGCGCGCCTTCACTTTCGTTGCGCCTTTCAGTTTTGTCTGTTTGAATTCATAACTCAATGACTCGCACACATGCTAGACTCCTTGGTCCGTGTTTCAAGACGGGTCCTGCGAGTGCCCGAAACAGTAACATCGCCGACTGATACGCGCACAGTCCGAGACTACACGGCTGCGACGACAGCGGCGTCGCGTCAGCATCCGCACAAGGGCAGGATGTCGACGACGACTCTCGCTCGCGTCGGGCCGGACGCGTCCCCGGATGGAGACGCGTGCGCGTTTCATGACAAGTACCGTCCGCCGCCGGCCGGCGATCGTCACGGTCGGACGGCTGTGCGCGTGAACGCGCAGCCGCCCGGCTCCCGGACAACGCTTAGGCCGAACAGACGAACGGGTCGCGATGCATAATGTGTACTAAGAGAGAAGTGCACGCCGTCCGGGTGCGTCAACGGCGGCGACCGGTGAACGCGAGCACGAGTCTCGCGCACATCGCGGCACGCCGCCGTACGCCCCGGAGTGACGATGAATCTCTCCGTTCGTTCATTCGAGTTTCGCAGGTTTACCCCTGAACGGTTTCACGTACTCTTGAACTCTCTCTTCAAAGTTCTTTTCAACTTTCCCTCACGGTACTTGTTCGCTATCGGTCTCGCGGTTATATTTAGCCTTAGATGGAGTTTACCACCCACTTAGGGCTGCACTCTCAAGCAACCCGACTCTGAGGAGAGTCCCTCTCGCGGACTCGCTCCGTCGCTACGGGCCTGGCACCCTCTATGGGAAAACGGCCCCGTTCAAGACGAACTTGGACGGGAGCGGCGACCGCGAGAAAGCGGAACCTCCCTAACACCACATGTCCCGCGACCGTGACGACCGCGGGATTCGGCGCTGGGCTTATCCCTGTTCGCTCGCCGCTACTGAGGGAATCCTGGTTAGTTTCTTTTCCTCCGCTTACTAATATGCTTAAATTCGGCGGGTGATCCTCCCTGATCTGAGGCCAACGATAAAAAGTATGAGGCAGACACGATATCCGTCAGCGCAGCGACACCGTCGTGCGCGCGCCGCCAATAAGTCTCAACGACGTATCGTCGACCCGCGCACGTACCGCGATCGAAGCGCCCTTCGGACGTCGAGTCCGCCTACTCGTTTGCACGCTCACGTCGGGCCGAAATAACACGTGCAGCGCACGGGACGCGAACCGAAGGCGCAGCCACGCACGCCGTTCACATAGAGAGCTCTGCATAGATTAATTAAAATTAATCACGAGATATCCGCGTGTGACAGCGAACGAGCGCGCCCCGGTACCGCGCCCGTCTCCGTGACCCACGTCGGGCGTGAGGCGGAGACGGCGTTGCACGCGAACAGCACCACGCGTTGCGGCTTATTTTACATTTTCGAACGGATCGAGCGGGCCCCGGAAAACCGGCGGGGTTTACCCGAGCCCGGCCCGAAGACCGTCACTCGTTTTACACGTTTTTTAGGCGCGCAAACAGTGTTGTCAGCATACAGCGACGGCGTCGTCGTATTCTTTTATGCAGCCGGCCCTCAGACAGGAGTGGTCCTGGATATTTCTCCACGGACCGCAATGTGCGTTCGAAATGTCGATGTTCAAATGTGTCCTGCAGTTCACACTATGACGCGCAGTTAACTGCGTTCTTCATCGACCCGCGAGCCAAGTGATCCACCGTTCAGGGTAATAGTTTTTATATTTAGAAAATACGTGAACGATCTCTGTGTGTAACAAAATATTATGTGACGCACGCATTGCGCGTACGTCGTGATCTCGACTCGCTTCGCACTCGACATGAGCGCGTCGCGAGACGCACGCGCGTCGCGTACATGCGAACCGCGCCCGCCGAAGCGTCGTGCCGGAGACGTCGTGCCGGACACCCCCCCCACTTGCGGCGGGAGATGTCAGCGCGCGCGCGGCAAACGCGACAACGGAGCACAGAGAGCACATCGCGAGCGCGAAAATAATCAGTGATTGACACGTGATTGAAGTTATCATCGTCAACAGTCGGCTGTGAGCGAAGCGTGTCGGCGACAACGCTCGCGCACGCGACCGTTACACGTTAATGATCCTTCCGCAGGTTCCCCTACGGAAACCTTGTTACGACTTTTACTTCCTCTAAATGATCAAGTTTGGTCAACTTCCCAGCAACGCCGACGGCCGCGAAGCCACCGCGTGTCGGTCCGAAGACCTCACTAAATCATTCAATCGGTAGTAGCGACGGGCGGTGTGTACAAAGGGCAGGGACGTAATCAACGCGAGCTTATGACTCGCGCTTACTAGGAATTCCTCGTTTATGGGGGATAATTGCAAACCCCAATCCCCAGCACGAAGGAGTTTCAACGGGTTGCCCGGGCCTCTAGGCCAGGGAGAACATGTTGATTCCTTCAGTGTAGCGCGCGTGCGGCCCAGGACATCTAAGGGCATCACAGACCTGTTATTGCTCAATCTCGTGCGGCTCGAAGCCGCCGGTCCCTCTAAGAAGAATTTTAATACGCCGCCAGTGAGTTGCGCGACCCTGAAGCCGCGCACACCTAAATGACGACGCCTATTTAGCAGGCTAGAGTCTCGTTCGTTACCGGAATTAACCAGACAAATCGCTCCACCAACTAAGAACGGCCATGCACCACCACCCACCGAATCAAGAAAGAGCTGTTAATCTGTCAATCCTTCCGGTGTCCGGGCCTGGTGAGATTTCCCGTGTTGAGTCAAATTAAGCCGCAGGCTCCACTCCTGGTGGTGCCCTTCCGTCAATTCCTTTAAGTTTCAGCTTTGCAACCATACTCCCCCCGGAGTCCAAAATCTTTGGTTTCCCGGAAGCTGCCCGCCGAGCCATTGTAGTAACGTCGGCGGATCGCTAGATGACATATTTACGGTTAGAACTAGGGCGGTATCTAATCGCCTTCGAACCTCTAACTTTCGTTCTTGATTGATGAAAACACCTTTGGCAAATGCTTTCGCTGATGTTCGTCTTGCGACGATCCAAGAATTTCACCTCTAACGTCGCAATACGAATGCCCCCAGTTATCCCTATTAATCATTACCTCGGAGTTCTGAAAACCAACAAAATAGAACCGAGATCATATTCTATTATTCCATGCACGAAATATTCAAGCAGCATTTTGAGCCCGCTTTGAGCACTCTAATTTGTTCAAAGTAAAATTGTCGGCCCATCTCGACACTCACTGAAGAGCACCGCGATAGGATTTTGATATTGAACCGGCGTTTTACCGCCGGCTCACCGACGATATGCTCCGCAGACGTGTCAGTATCACCGCGGATGCGATGCACCGACAGCGCGGCGCACAAATGCAACTACGAGCTTTTTAACCGCAACAATTTTAGTATACGCTATTGGAGCTGGAATTACCGCGGCTGCTGGCACCAGACTTGCCCTCCAATTGTTCCTCGTTAAAATATTTAAAGTGTACTCATTCCGATTACGAGGCCTCGTAAGAGTCCCGTATCGTTATTTTTCGTCACTACCTCCCCGTGCCGGGAGTGGGTAATTTGCGCGCCTGCTGCCTTCCTTGGATGTGGAAGCCGTTTCTCAGGCTCCCTCTCCGGAATCGAACCCTGATTCCCCGTTACCCGTGACAACCATGGTAGTCGCAGAAACTACCATCGAAAGTTGATAAGGCAGACATTTGAAAGATGCGTCGCCGGTACTGGACCATGCGATCGGCAAAAGTTATCCAGATTCATCAAAATTAACGACTTCGGACGCGAGGCCCTCCGTCGATTGGTTTTGATCTAATAAAAGCACTCATCCCATCACTGGTCAGAGCTCTGATTGCATGTATTAGCTCTAGAATTACCACAGTTATCCAAGTAACTGAGTAAGATCTAAGGAACCAAAACTGATATATTGAGCCATTCGCGGTATCGCCTTAATACGGCTTGCACTGAGACATGCATGGCTTAATCTTTGAGACAAACATATAACTACTGGCAGGATCAACCAGGGAGCTGCTGCAAACAACGATTGTTGTCGCGCTCAGCGCGTCATGCGTCGCGATCTCCCCTTAGGGCGTCGCGACTATGACATCTTGAACATATCGTGAGATATCCGTTCGCGCACTGTATACTATATATCTCAAAGGCATACGGTGCGCGTTGAACGAATCATAAATCGGCGATGGGCCGATTGTATGTTATGAAAGTTCAGTAACGAGAGTCCCTTCGGGTAATAATAAAAATGATGACACGCAATAGAAGCGGTATCAACGTATTAATATCGGTACACGTCGTGATCACAAATCGGATCGACGCCCGGTGCTTGAGAGGAGCGTGAACGTCTCGCACGAGTGAAATGCGCGACGCGTTCCGGCTTGCGGGCCCTCACGTTAAAAATCTTAACAGAGGGAAACCGTCGAAGCCCAGTCGGCGTCTTGGTGCGCGCAAAAAATTTACACGATCGCTTTCAACGTGACGAGGATCGCCGCAGCGTATGATACTATAGAGAGAGTGAAGAGAGGAATTATGAGAAACGAAATCACAAAAAACCTTTCAAATCACCAAATCAAATATCATCCGCATAGGGAAACTCGAAAACGCTCGATCGACACAGCGCGGTGAGTCTGTCTCATTTT
>NC_066309.1:8202500-8215000 GCF_905404315.1 Leptidea sinapis | reverse complement strand
TGTGCTCAGAGCGCGCCCGCATTCGCTGATTGGAAACGAGACGCCTCGGGAGTGCGAGAGATCGATTTTTGACGACCGACGCTCCATCCTCCCTGAGCGCGCGACAAGCGCGCGCCTTCACTTTCGTTGCGCCTTTCAGTTTTGTCTGTTTGAATTCATAACTCAATGACTCGCACACATGCTAGACTCCTTGGTCCGTGTTTCAAGACGGGTCCTGCGAGTGCCCGAAACAGTAACATCGCCGACTGATACGCGCACAGTCCGAGACTACACGGCTGCGACGACAGCGGCGTCGCGTCAGCATCCGCACAAGGGCAGGATGTCGACGACGACTCTCGCTCGCGTCGGGCCGGACGCGTCCCCGGATGGAGACGCGTGCGCGTTTCATGACAAGTACCGTCCGCCGCCGGCCGGCGATCGTCACGGTCGGACGGCTGTGCGCGTGAACGCGCAGCCGCCCGGCTCCCGGACAATGCTTAGGCCGAACAGACGAACGGGTCGCGATGCATAATGTGTACTAAGAGAGAAGTGCACGCCGTCCGGGTGCGTCAACGGCGGCGACCGGTGAACGCGAGCACGAGTCTCGCGCACATCGCGGCACGCCGCCGTACGCCCCGGAGTGACGATGAATCTCTCCGTTCGTTCATTCGAGTTTCGCAGGTTTACCCCTGAACGGTTTCACGTACTCTTGAACTCTCTCTTCAAAGTTCTTTTCAACTTTCCCTCACGGTACTTGTTCGCTATCGGTCTCGCGGTTATATTTAGCCTTAGATGGAGTTTACCACCCACTTAGGGCTGCACTCTCAAGCAACCCGACTCTGAGGAGAGTCCCTCTCGCGGACTCGCTCCGTCGCTACGGGCCTGGCACCCTCTATGGGAAAACGGCCCCGTTCAAGACGAACTTGGACGGGAGCGGCGACCGCGAGAAAGCGGAACCTCCCTAACACCACATGTCCCGCGACCGTGACGACCGCGGGATTCGGCGCTGGGCTTATCCCTGTTCGCTCGCCGCTACTGAGGGAATCCTGGTTAGTTTCTTTTCCTCCGCTTACTAATATGCTTAAATTCGGCGGGTGATCCTCCCTGATCTGAGGCCAACGATAAAAAGTATGAGGCAGACACGATATCCGTCAGCGCAGCGACACCGTCGTGCGCGCGCCGCCAATAAGTCTCAACGACGTATCGTCGACCCGCGCACGTACCGCGATCGAAGCGCCCTTCGGACGTCGAGTCCGCCTACTCGTTTGCACGCTCACGTCGGGCCGAAATAACACGTGCAGCGCACGGGACGCGAACCGAAGGCGCAGCCACGCACGCCGTTCACATAGAGAGCTCTGCATAGATTAATTAAAATTAATCACGAGATATCCGCGTGTGACAGCGAACGAGCGCGCCCCGGTACCGCGCCCGTCTCCGTGACCCACGTCGGGCGTGAGGCGGAGACGGCGTTGCACGCGAACAGCACCACGCGTTGCGGCTTATTTTACATTTTCGAACGGATCGAGCGGGCCCCGGAAAACCGGCGGGGTTTACCCGAGCCCGGCCCGAAGACCGTCACTCGTTTTACACGTTTTTTAGGCGCGCAAACAGTGTTGTCAGCATACAGCGACGGCGTCGTCGTATTCTTTTATGCAGCCGGCCCTCAGACAGGAGTGGTCCTGGATATTTCTCCACGGACCGCAATGTGCGTTCGAAATGTCGATGTTCAAATGTGTCCTGCAGTTCACACTATGACGCGCAGTTAACTGCGTTCTTCATCGACCCGCGAGCCAAGTGATCCACCGTTCAGGGTAATAGTTTTTATATTTAGAAAATACGTGAACGATCTCTGTGTGTAACAAAATATTATGTGACGCACGCATTGCGCGTACGTCGTGATCTCGACTCGCTTCGCACTCGACATGAGCGCGTCGCGAGACGCACGCGCGTCGCGTACATGCGAACCGCGCCCGCCGAAGCGTCGTGCCGGAGACGTCGTGCCGGACACCCCCCCCACTTGCGGCGGGAGATGTCAGCGCGCGCGCGGCAAACGCGACAACGGAGCACAGAGAGCACATCGCGAGCGCGAAAATAATCAGTGATTGACACGTGATTGAAGTTATCATCGTCAACAGTCGGCTGTGAGCGAAGCGTGTCGGCGACAACGCTCGCGCACGCGACCGTTACACGTTAATGATCCTTCCGCAGGTTCCCCTACGGAAACCTTGTTACGACTTTTACTTCCTCTAAATGATCAAGTTTGGTCAACTTCCCAGCAACGCCGACGGCCGCGAAGCCACCGCGTGTCGGTCCGAAGACCTCACTAAATCATTCAATCGGTAGTAGCGACGGGCGGTGTGTACAAAGGGCAGGGACGTAATCAACGCGAGCTTATGACTCGCGCTTACTAGGAATTCCTCGTTTATGGGGGATAATTGCAAACCCCAATCCCCAGCACGAAGGAGTTTCAACGGGTTGCCCGGGCCTCTAGGCCAGGGAGAACATGTTGATTCCTTCAGTGTAGCGCGCGTGCGGCCCAGGACATCTAAGGGCATCACAGACCTGTTATTGCTCAATCTCGTGCGGCTCGAAGCCGCCGGTCCCTCTAAGAAGAATTTTAATACGCCGCCAGTGAGTTGCGCGACCCTGAAGCCGCGCACACCTAAATGACGACGCCTATTTAGCAGGCTAGAGTCTCGTTCGTTACCGGAATTAACCAGACAAATCGCTCCACCAACTAAGAACGGCCATGCACCACCACCCACCGAATCAAGAAAGAGCTGTTAATCTGTCAATCCTTCCGGTGTCCGGGCCTGGTGAGATTTCCCGTGTTGAGTCAAATTAAGCCGCAGGCTCCACTCCTGGTGGTGCCCTTCCGTCAATTCCTTTAAGTTTCAGCTTTGCAACCATACTCCCCCCGGAGTCCAAAATCTTTGGTTTCCCGGAAGCTGCCCGCCGAGCCATTGTAGTAACGTCGGCGGATCGCTAGATGACATATTTACGGTTAGAACTAGGGCGGTATCTAATCGCCTTCGAACCTCTAACTTTCGTTCTTGATTGATGAAAACACCTTTGGCAAATGCTTTCGCTGATGTTCGTCTTGCGACGATCCAAGAATTTCACCTCTAACGTCGCAATACGAATGCCCCCAGTTATCCCTATTAATCATTACCTCGGAGTTCTGAAAACCAACAAAATAGAACCGAGATCATATTCTATTATTCCATGCACGAAATATTCAAGCGGCATTTTGAGCCCGCTTTGAGCACTCTAATTTGTTCAAAGTAAAATTGTCGGCCCATCTCGACACTCACTGAAGAGCACCGCGATAGGATTTTGATATTGAACCGGCGTTTTACCGCCGGCTCACCGACGATATGCTCCGCAGACGTGTCAGTATCACCGCGGATGCGATGCACCGACAGCGCGGCGCACAAATGCAACTACGAGCTTTTTAACCGCAACAATTTTAGTATACGCTATTGGAGCTGGAATTACCGCGGCTGCTGGCACCAGACTTGCCCTCCAATTGTTCCTCGTTAAAATATTTAAAGTGTACTCATTCCGATTACGAGGCCTCGTAAGAGTCCCGTATCGTTATTTTTCGTCACTACCTCCCCGTGCCGGGAGTGGGTAATTTGCGCGCCTGCTGCCTTCCTTGGATGTGGTAGCCGTTTCTCAGGCTCCCTCTCCGGAATCGAACCCTGATTCCCCGTTACCCGTGACAACCATGGTAGTCGCAGAAACTACCATCGAAAGTTGATAAGGCAGACATTTGAAAGATGCGTCGCCGGTACTGGACCATGCGATCGGCAAAAGTTATCCAGATTCATCAAAATTAACGACTTCGGACGCGAGGCCCTCCGTCGATTGGTTTTGATCTAATAAAAGCACTCATCCCATCACTGGTCAGAGCTCTGATTGCATGTATTAGCTCTAGAATTACCACAGTTATCCAAGTAACTGAGTAAGATCTAAGGAACCAAAACTGATATATTGAGCCATTCGCGGTATCGCCTTAATACGGCTTGCACTGAGACATGCATGGCTTAATCTTTGAGACAAGCATATAACTACTGGCAGGATCAACCAGGGAGCTGCTGCAAACAACGATTGTTGTCGCGCTCAGCGCGTCATGCGTCGCGATCTCCCCTTAGGGCGTCGCGACTATGACATCTTGAACATATCGTGAGATATCCGTTCGCGCACTGTATACTATATATCTCAAAGGCATACGGTGCGCGTTGAACGAATCATAAATCGGCGATGGGCCGATTGTATGTTATGAAAGTTCAGTAACGAGAGTCCCTTCGGGTAATAATAAAAATGATGACACGCAATAGAAGCGGTATCAACGTATTAATATCGGTACACGTCGTGATCACAAATCGGATCGACGCCCGGTGCTTGAGAGGAGCGTGAACGTCTCGCACGCGTGAAATGCGCGACGCGTTCCGGCTTGCGGGCCCTCACGTTAAAAATCTTAACAGAGGGAAACCGTCGAAGCCCAGTCGGCGTCTTGGTGCGCGCAAAAAATTTACACGATCGCTTTCAACGTGACGAGGATCGCCGCAGCGTATGATACTATAGAGAGAGTGAAGAGAGGAATTATGAGAAACGAAATCACAAAAAACCTTTCAAATCACCAAATCAAATATCATCCGCATAGGGAAACTCGAAAACGCTCGATCGACACAGCGCGGTGAGTCTGTCTCATTTTTTATATTGTAAAAAAAGAACATATAAAACAACGCGCGACACAAACACAGACACAGACACACCAGCTCTGCCCCGAGAGTACCAACAACCGTATTGTTATTATATCATCGTCGTTATCATCGCGCGCATTCACAAACTTACTCAAATATAAATATATATTAAATAAAATATGAATGACGATGACGACGACGAGAATAATAAAACAGCAGCAGTTGTTGTGGCTGGGGGTGGTGGTTGGTGTTGTGCGTTTTTGTATTTTTGTCGCGTGCGTTTTTCACTCTTTTTAGAAGAAAAAACTTGAGCGGCGTTGAATTCGGCGTCGCGAACCGTTCGCTACGGACTCGACTCTCGACGCCGACTGCCGTATGTGTGGTGCACGCGAACGATATGAACGTGTAAACTCTCTGATATGTGAATAAAGTGATTTTGATTTGATTTTACTATTTATTAATAACGTAATATTGAATATGCATTGCGGCTTCGAAGAAAAAATCGCTTTTTTTTTTTTTTTTTTTTTTTTTTTTTTTTTTTTTTTTTTACTTTATTAATAACGAGTACGATAATGATCAGTAATAAACGCGCGACACGTACATTTCATTTTCCCTCCGAAACCAAATAAAAAACCTCCAAAAAAAAATATATTTCAAATCAAATCAAAATTCTTATCATACATCAATCTTACTCACCCAAACTAAACATGCGTCTAAACGCAGCACGAGACGAGCCAGCTACTTGATACTACCTAAGACAAGAACAAATTACGGCAAGCGTATGTTTATTTACGAGGGCGCACAACTTTTTAATAGTCTACCTTCATCTCTCAAAAAGATTAGGTCACTAAAAACATTTAAACGTGACCTATCAGACTATATTGTTTCAAAGTTTTTATAAAACACATGTCTGAAATTGTTTGTTATGTGACAGTGCCCTGTAAAAGTGTGTAATCTTAAATTTTGTGAAGAAGAATAAGTACTATAATGTGTAACATGTATGTACTGAACATCTAAAGAACGGCGGATAAATTATTACATCATATTTTTATGTTCTCATGTAAGTGACAATATTATGTTTTTAATGAGAAATAAATATCTTTAAACGTAATTCTTTCTTACTTACTTACGTACTTACTTACTTACTTAATCACATTCGTTTTTCGCGATTTTCAGCAAAACGGTAGGTAAGTTTTATCATAAAAGTATCTCGGACAAAAATTGTAGATCGTAAAATTATCCATTAAAAATGTATCAATACTTAGTGTTAGATTCAAAAAGTGAGTTTCCACGCCACCTATGAGGTAGTAGTGTACTTAGCGCGTTTTTATAAGTTTTTGAATAGTTATTATCTCAGAAACGGTGGCTCGTAGGAAAAAAAGTATCGGTACATTTTTTATAGATAATTTTATCACCTACACTTTTTCTCGTAGGTATTTTTATGATAAATTAATAATTAATAATTTATTTTATTTAATTTAAAAAAAAAAACGGACAGAACATGCAATTATTAGGGGACACGAATATTGGTCAAAAACTATAATGTTCTGGTGTACAAGGAACAAGAGAAAAGATGGAGACCGGCAGGGAGCGCCGCGCTCCTCGCGCTCGGCGGTACTCGTTATTGGAGAAAACAAGTAAGTGAGATATCCGTCCGGGGAGACCGGCAGGGAGCGCCGCGCTCCTCGCGCTAGGCGGTACTCGCTATTGAGGAATCGACCGCGAAAGGCCGGAACGCGGGTCCGGATTCAGCACGACGCGCGAGACCACCTTGCGATGGAGACACGCGCGAGCATCGACCAGGCCCGGCACCGGCCGCATCCGCTTCCCGTCCAAACCCGACACGCCCCGGTCCTCAGAGCCAATCCTTATTCCGAAGTTACGGATCCAATTTGCCGACTTCCCTTACCTACATTATTCTATCGACTAGAGGCTCTTCACCTTGGAGACCTGCTGCGGATATGGGTACGAGCCGGCGCGACATCTCCACGTACATCCCTCACCTGAATTTTCAAGGTCCGCAGAGAGTATCCGGACACCGCCGCAAATGCGGTGCTCTTCGCGTTCCGAACCATATCTCCCTTCTATAGGATTCCATGGAACTCGAACGCTCAGGCAGAAAAGAAAACTCTTCCCGGACCACTCGGCGGCGTCTTCAGGCCACTTTGGGTTACCCCGTCGAACACTCGCTTGAGAAACGAGAGAACGATTATTGAAACGGTTCCGCTGCCGGGTTCCGGAATAGGAACCGGATTCCCTTTCGCTCAAAGGGCGTTATTTATCATATACACAAAATATATATAAACACGCCGCATCGACATAAGATCTCTCCTTGAGCTTAGGATCGACTGACTCGCGAGCAACTACTGTTCACGCGAAACCCTTCTCCACGTCAGTCCTCCAGGGCCTCGCTGGAGTATTTGCTACTACCACCAAGATCTGCACCGACGGAGGCTCCAGGCGGGCTCACGCCCAGACCCTTCTGCGCACTCCGCCGCGCACGTCCTACTCGTTACGGCATAATACGCGTGCGCTTTGACACGCACGCGCCGATTGCCGGTAACGGTAGTGTATAGGCAAAACGCTTCAGCGCCATCCATTTTCAGGGCTGGTCGCTTCGGCAGGTGAGTCGTTGCACACTCCTTAGCGGATTCCGACTTCCATGGCCACCGTCCTGCTGTCATGAGCGACCAACGCCTTTCATGGTGTCCCATGAGCGTTTTTTAGGCGCCTTAACACTACGTTTGGTTCATCCCACAGCGCCAGTTCTGCTTACCAAAATTGGCCCACTTGGCACCGTCATCAGATCTCCGGCTTCATCGTTCGAGTAAGCCGGAGTTCTCACCCATTTAAAGTTTGAGAATAGGTTGAGGTCGTTTCGGCCCCAATGCCTCTAATCATTCGCTTTACCGGATGAGACTGTTACGAGTCGACGCCAGCTATCCTGAGGGAAACTTCGGACGGAACCAGCTACTAGATGGTTCGATTAGTCTTTCGCCCCTATACCCAGTTCCGACGATCGATTTGCACGTCAGAATCGCTACGGTCCTCCATCAGGGTTTCCCCTGACTTCGACCTGACCAGGCATAGTTCACCATCTTTCGGGTCCCAGCATCTGTGCTCAGAGCGCGCCCGCATTCGCTGATTGGAAACGAGACGCCTCGGGAGTGCGAGAGATCGATTTTTGACGACCGACGCTCCATCCTCCCTGAGCGCGCGACAAGCGCGCGCCTTCACTTTCGTTGCGCCTTTCAGTTTTGTCTGTTTGAATTCATAACTCAATGACTCGCACACATGCTAGACTCCTTGGTCCGTGTTTCAAGACGGGTCCTGCGAGTGCCCGAAACAGTAACATCGCCGACTGATACGCGCACAGTCCGAGACTACACGGCTGCGACGACAGCGGCGTCGCGTCAGCATCCGCACAAGGGCAGGATGTCGACGACGACTCTCGCTCGCGTCGGGCCGGACGCGTCCCCGGATGGAGACGCGTGCGCGTTTCATGACAAGTACCGTCCGCCGCCGGCCGGCGATCGTCACGGTCGGACGGCTGTGCGCGTGAACGCGCAGCCGCCCGGCTCCCGGACAACGCTTAGGCCGAACAGACGAACGGGTCGCGATGCATAATGTGTACTAAGAGAGAAGTGCACGCCGTCCGGGTGCGTCAACGGCGGCGACCGGTGAACGCGAGCACGAGTCTCGCGCACATCGCGGCACGCCGCCGTACGCCCCGGAGTGACGATGAATCTCTCCGTTCGTTCATTCGAGTTTCGCAGGTTTACCCCTGAACGGTTTCACGTACTCTTGAACTCTCTCTTCAAAGTTCTTTTCAACTTTCCCTCACGGTACTTGTTCGCTATCGGTCTCGCGGTTATATTTAGCCTTAGATGGAGTTTACCACCCACTTAGGGCTGCACTCTCAAGCAACCCGACTCTGAGGAGAGTCCCTCTCGCGGACTCGCTCCGTCGCTACGGGCCTGGCACCCTCTATGGGAAAACGGCCCCGTTCAAGACGAACTTGGACGGGAGCGGCGACCGCGAGAAAGCGGAACCTCCCTAACACCACATGTCCCGCGACCGTGACGACCGCGGGATTCGGCGCTGGGCTTATCCCTGTTCGCTCGCCGCTACTGAGGGAATCCTGGTTAGTTTCTTTTCCTCCGCTTACTAATATGCTTAAATTCGGCGGGTGATCCTCCCTGATCTGAGGCCAACGATAAAAAGTATGAGGCAGACACGATATCCGTCAGCGCAGCGACACCGTCGTGCGCGCGCCGCCAATAAGTCTCAACGACGTATCGTCGACCCGCGCACGTACCGCGATCGAAGCGCCCTTCGGACGTCGAGTCCGCCTACTCGTTTGCACGCTCACGTCGGGCCGAAATAACACGTGCAGCGCACGGGACGCGAACCGAAGGCGCAGCCACGCACGCCGTTCACATAGAGAGCTCTGCATAGATTAATTAAAATTAATCACGAGATATCCGCGTGTGACAGCGAACGAGCGCGCCCCGGTACCGCGCCCGTCTCCGTGACCCACGTCGGGCGTGAGGCGGAGACGGCGTTGCACGCGAACAGCACCACGCGTTGCGGCTTATTTTACATTTTCGAACGGATCGAGCGGGCCCCGGAAAACCGGCGGGGTTTACCCGAGCCCGGCCCGAAGACCGTCACTCGTTTTACACGTTTTTTAGGCGCGCAAACAGTGTTGTCAGCATACAGCGACGGCGTCGTCGTATTCTTTTATGCAGCCGGCCCTCAGACAGGAGTGGTCCTGGATATTTCTCCACGGACCGCAATGTGCGTTCGAAATGTCGATGTTCAAATGTGTCCTGCAGTTCACACTATGACGCGCAGTTAACTGCGTTCTTCATCGACCCGCGAGCCAAGTGATCCACCGTTCAGGGTAATAGTTTTTATATTTAGAAAATACGTGAACGATCTCTGTGTGTAACAAAATATTATGTGACGCACGCATTGCGCGTACGTCGTGATCTCGACTCGCTTCGCACTCGACATGAGCGCGTCGCGAGACGCACGCGCGTCGCGTACATGCGAACCGCGCCCGCCGAAGCGTCGTGCCGGAGACGTCGTGCCGGACACCCCCCCCACTTGCGGCGGGAGATGTCAGCGCGCGCGCGGCAAACGCGACAACGGAGCACAGAGAGCACATCGCGAGCGCGAAAATAATCAGTGATTGACACGTGATTGAAGTTATCATCGTCAACAGTCGGCTGTGAGCGAAGCGTGTCGGCAACAACGCTCGCGCACGCGACCGTTACACGTTAATGATCCTTCCGCAGGTTCCCCTACGGAAACCTTGTTACGACTTTTACTTCCTCTAAATGATCAAGTTTGGTCAACTTCCCAGCAACGCCGACGGCCGCGAAGCCACCGCGTGTCGGTCCGAAGACCTCACTAAATCATTCAATCGGTAGTAGCGACGGGCGGTGTGTACAAAGGGCAGGGACGTAATCAACGCGAGCTTATGACTCGCGCTTACTAGGAATTCCTCGTTTATGGGGGATAATTGCAAACCCCAATCCCCAGCACGAAGGAGTTTCAACGGGTTGCCCGGGCCTCTAGGCCAGGGAGAACATGTTGATTCCTTCAGTGTAGCGCGCGTGCGGCCCAGGACATCTAAGGGCATCACAGACCTGTTATTGCTCAATCTCGTGCGGCTCGAAGCCGCCGGTCCCTCTAAGAAGAATTTTAATACGCCGCCAGTGAGTTGCGCGACCCTGAAGCCGCGCACACCTAAATGACGACGCCTATTTAGCAGGCTAGAGTCTCGTTCGTTACCGGAATTAACCAGACAAATCGCTCCACCAACTAAGAACGGCCATGCACCACCACCCACCGAATCAAGAAAGAGCTGTTAATCTGTCAATCCTTCCGGTGTCCGGGCCTGGTGAGATTTCCCGTGTTGAGTCAAATTAAGCCGCAGGCTCCACTCCTGGTGGTGCCCTTCCGTCAATTCCTTTAAGTTTCAGCTTTGCAACCATACTCCCCCCGGAGTCCAAAATCTTTGGTTTCCCGGAAGCTGCCCGCCGAGCCATTGTAGTAACGTCGGCGGATCGCTAGATGACATATTTACGGTTAGAACTAGGGCGGTATCTAATCGCCTTCGAACCTCTAACTTTCGTTCTTGATTGATGAAAACACCTTTGGCAAATGCTTTCGCTGATGTTCGTCTTGCGACGATCCAAGAATTTCACCTCTAACGTCGCAATACGAATGCCCCCAGTTATCCCTATTAATCATTACCTCGGAGTTCTGAAAACCAACAAAATAGAACCGAGATCATATTCTATTATTCCATGCACGAAATATTCAAGCGGCATTTTGAGCCCGCTTTGAGCACTCTAATTTGTTCAAAGTAAAATTGTCGGCCCATCTCGACACTCACTGAAGAGCACCGCGATAGGATTTTGATATTGAACCGGCGTTTTACCGCCGGCTCACCGACGATATGCTCCGCAGACGTGTCAGTATCACCGCGGATGCGATGCACCGACAGCGCGGCGCACAAATGCAACTACGAGCTTTTTAACCGCAACAATTTTAGTATACGCTATTGGAGCTGGAATTACCGCGGCTGCTGGCACCAGACTTGCCCTCCAATTGTTCCTCGTTAAAATATTTAAAGTGTACTCATTCCGATTACGAGGCCTCGTAAGAGTCCCGTATCGTTATTTTTCGTCACTACCTCCCCGTGCCGGGAGTGGGTAATTTGCGCGCCTGCTGCCTTCCTTGGATGTGGTAGCCGTTTCTCAGGCTCCCTCTCCGGAATCGAACCCTGATTCCCCGTTACCCGTGACAACCATGGTAGTCGCAGAAACTACCATCGAAAGTTGATAAGGCAGACATTTGAAAGATGCGTCGCCGGTACTGGACCATGCGATCGGCAAAAGTTATCCAGATTCATCAAAATTAACGACTTCGGACGCGAGGCCCTCCGTCGATTGGTTTTGATCTAATAAAAGCACTCATCCCATCACTGGTCAGAGCTCTGATTGCATGTATTAGCTCTAGAATTACCACAGTTATCCAAGTAACTGAGTAAGATCTAAGGAACCAAAACTGATATATTGAGCCATTCGCGGTATCGCCTTAATACGGCTTGCACTGAGACATGCATGGCTTAATCTTTGAGACAAGCATATAACTACTGGCAGGATCAACCAGGGAGCTGCTGCAAACAACGATTGTTGTCGCGCTCAGCGCGTCATGCGTCGCGATCTCCCCTTAGGGCGTCGCGACTATGACATCTTGAACATATCGTGAGATATCCGTTCGCGCACTGTATACTATATATCTCAAAGGCATACGGTGCGCGTTGAACGAATCATAAATCGGCGATGGGCCGATTGTATGTTATGAAAGTTCAGTAACGAGAGTCCCTTCAGGTAATAATAAAAATGATGACACGCAATAGAAGCGGTATCAACGTATTAATATCGGTACACGTCGTGATCACAAATCGGATCGACGCCCGGTGCTTGAGAGGAGCGTGAACGTCTCGCACGAGTGAAATGCGCGACGCGTTCCGGCTTGTGGGCCCTCACGTTAAAAATCTTAACAGAGGGAAACCGTCGAAGCCCAGTCGGCGTCTTGGTGCGCGCAAAAAATTTACACGATCGCTTTCAACGTGACGAGGATCGCCGCAGCGTAGAGTGAAGAGAGGAATTATGAGAAACGAAATCACAAAAAACCTTTCAAATCACCAAATCAAATATCATCCGCATAGGGAAACTCGAAAACGCTCGATCGACACAGCGCGGTGAGTCTGTCTCATTTTTTATATTGTAA
>NC_066309.1:8185000-8197500 GCF_905404315.1 Leptidea sinapis | reverse complement strand
AGAGCGCGCCCGCATTCGCTGATTGGAAACGAGACGCCTCGGGAGTGCGA
The DNA here is from genome assembly GCF_905404315.1 of Leptidea sinapis. Lineage (NCBI taxonomy): Eukaryota > Metazoa > Arthropoda > Insecta > Lepidoptera > Pieridae > Leptidea > Leptidea sinapis. The sequence goes on along the minus strand of NC_066309.1, from coordinate 8,197,450 downwards.
GAGATCGATTTTTGACGACCGACGCTCCATCCTCCCTGAGCGCGCGACAAGCGCGCGCCTTCACTTTCGTTGCGCCTTTCAGTTTTGTCTGTTTGAATTCATAACTCAATGACTCGCACACATGCTAGACTCCTTGGTCCGTGTTTCAAGACGGGTCCTGCGAGTGCCCGAAACAGTAACATCGCCGACTGATACGCGCACAGTCCGAGACTACACGGCTGCGACGACAGCGGCGTCGCGTCAGCATCCGCACAAGGGCAGGATGTCGACGACGACTCTCGCTCGCGTCGGGCCGGACGCGTCCCCGGATGGAGACGCGTGCGCGTTTCATGACAAGTACCGTCCGCCGCCGGCCGGCGATCGTCACGGTCGGACGGCTGTGCGCGTGAACGCGCAGCCGCCCGGCTCCCGGACAACGCTTAGGCCGAACAGACGAACGGGTCGCGATGCATAATGTGTACTAAGAGAGAAGTGCACGCCGTCCGGGTGCGTCAACGGCGGCGACCGGTGAACGCGAGCACGAGTCTCGCGCACATCGCGGCACGCCGCCGTACGCCCCGGAGTGACGATGAATCTCTCCGTTCGTTCATTCGAGTTTCGCAGGTTTACCCCTGAACGGTTTCACGTACTCTTGAACTCTCTCTTCAAAGTTCTTTTCAACTTTCCCTCACGGTACTTGTTCGCTATCGGTCTCGCGGTTATATTTAGCCTTAGATGGAGTTTACCACCCACTTAGGGCTGCACTCTCAAGCAACCCGACTCTGAGGAGAGTCCCTCTCGCGGACTCGCTCCGTCGCTACGGGCCTGGCACCCTCTATGGGAAAACGGCCCCGTTCAAGACGAACTTGGACGGGAGCGGCGACCGCGAGAAAGCGGAACCTCCCTAACACCACATGTCCCGCGACCGTGACGACCGCGGGATTCGGCGCTGGGCTTATCCCTGTTCGCTCGCCGCTACTGAGGGAATCCTGGTTAGTTTCTTTTCCTCCGCTTACTAATATGCTTAAATTCGGCGGGTGATCCTCCCTGATCTGAGGCCAACGATAAAAAGTATGAGGCAGACACGATATCCGTCAGCGCAGCGACACCGTCGTGCGCGCGCCGCCAATAAGTCTCAACGACGTATCGTCGACCCGCGCACGTACCGCGATCGAAGCGCCCTTCGGACGTCGAGTCCGCCTACTCGTTTGCACGCTCACGTCGGGCCGAAATAACACGTGCAGCGCACGGGACGCGAACCGAAGGCGCAGCCACGCACGCCGTTCACATAGAGAGCTCTGCATAGATTAATTAAAATTAATCACGAGATATCCGCGTGTGACAGCGAACGAGCGCGCCCCGGTACCGCGCCCGTCTCCGTGACCCACGTCGGGCGTGAGGCGGAGACGGCGTTGCACGCGAACAGCACCACGCGTTGCGGCTTATTTTACATTTTCGAACGGATCGAGCGGGCCCCGGAAAACCGGCGGGGTTTACCCGAGCCCGGCCCGAAGACCGTCACTCGTTTTACACGTTTTTTAGGCGCGCAAACAGTGTTGTCAGCATACAGCGACGGCGTCGTCGTATTCTTTTATGCAGCCGGCCCTCAGACAGGAGTGGTCCTGGATATTTCTCCACGGACCGCAATGTGCGTTCGAAATGTCGATGTTCAAATGTGTCCTGCAGTTCACACTATGACGCGCAGTTAACTGCGTTCTTCATCGACCCGCGAGCCAAGTGATCCACCGTTCAGGGTAATAGTTTTTATATTTAGAAAATACGTGAACGATCTCTGTGTGTAACAAAATATTATGTGACGCACGCATTGCGCGTACGTCGTGATCTCGACTCGCTTCGCACTCGACATGAGCGCGTCGCGAGACGCACGCGCGTCGCGTACATGCGAACCGCGCCCGCCGAAGCGTCGTGCCGGAGACGTCGTGCCGGACACCCCCCCCACTTGCGGCGGGAGATGTCAGCGCGCGCGCGGCAAACGCGACAACGGAGCACAGAGAGCACATCGCGAGCGCGAAAATAATCAGTGATTGACACGTGATTGAAGTTATCATCGTCAACAGTCGGCTGTGAGCGAAGCGTGTCGGCGACAACGCTCGCGCACGCGACCGTTACACGTTAATGATCCTTCCGCAGGTTCCCCTACGGAAACCTTGTTACGACTTTTACTTCCTCTAAATGATCAAGTTTGGTCAACTTCCCAGCAACGCCGACGGCCGCGAAGCCACCGCGTGTCGGTCCGAAGACCTCACTAAATCATTCAATCGGTAGTAGCGACGGGCGGTGTGTACAAAGGGCAGGGACGTAATCAACGCGAGCTTATGACTCGCGCTTACTAGGAATTCCTCGTTTATGGGGGATAATTGCAAACCCCAATCCCCAGCACGAAGGAGTTTCAACGGGTTGCCCGGGCCTCTAGGCCAGGGAGAACATGTTGATTCCTTCAGTGTAGCGCGCGTGCGGCCCAGGACATCTAAGGGCATCACAGACCTGTTATTGCTCAATCTCGTGCGGCTCGAAGCCGCCGGTCCCTCTAAGAAGAATTTTAATACGCCGCCAGTGAGTTGCGCGACCCTGAAGCCGCGCACACCTAAATGACGACGCCTATTTAGCAGGCTAGAGTCTCGTTCGTTACCGGAATTAACCAGACAAATCGCTCCACCAACTAAGAACGGCCATGCACCACCACCCACCGAATCAAGAAAGAGCTGTTAATCTGTCAATCCTTCCGGTGTCCGGGCCTGGTGAGATTTCCCGTGTTGAGTCAAATTAAGCCGCAGGCTCCACTCCTGGTGGTGCCCTTCCGTCAATTCCTTTAAGTTTCAGCTTTGCAACCATACTCCCCCCGGAGTCCAAAATCTTTGGTTTCCCGGAAGCTGCCCGCCGAGCCATTGTAGTAACGTCGGCGGATCGCTAGATGACATATTTACGGTTAGAACTAGGGCGGTATCTAATCGCCTTCGAACCTCTAACTTTCGTTCTTGATTGATGAAAACACCTTTGGCAAATGCTTTCGCTGATGTTCGTCTTGCGACGATCCAAGAATTTCACCTCTAACGTCGCAATACGAATGCCCCCAGTTATCCCTATTAATCATTACCTCGGAGTTCTGAAAACCAACAAAATAGAACCGAGATCATATTCTATTATTCCATGCACGAAATATTCAAGCGGCATTTTGAGCCCGCTTTGAGCACTCTAATTTGTTCAAAGTAAAATTGTCGGCCCATCTCGACACTCACTGAAGAGCACCGCGATAGGATTTTGATATTGAACCGGCGTTTTACCGCCGGCTCACCGACGATATGCTCCGCAGACGTGTCAGTATCACCGCGGATGCGATGCACCGACAGCGCGGCGCACAAATGCAACTACGAGCTTTTTAACCGCAACAATTTTAGTATACGCTATTGGAGCTGGAATTACCGCGGCTGCTGGCACCAGACTTGCCCTCCAATTGTTCCTCGTTAAAATATTTAAAGTGTACTCATTCCGATTACGAGGCCTCGTAAGAGTCCCGTATCGTTATTTTTCGTCACTACCTCCCCGTGCCGGGAGTGGGTAATTTGCGCGCCTGCTGCCTTCCTTGGATGTGGTAGCCGTTTCTCAGGCTCCCTCTCCGGAATCGAACCCTGATTCCCCGTTACCCGTGACAACCATGGTAGTCGCAGAAACTACCATCGAAAGTTGATAAGGCAGACATTTGAAAGATGCGTCGCCGGTACTGGACCATGCGATCGGCAAAAGTTATCCAGATTCATCAAAATTAACGACTTCGGACGCGAGGCCCTCCGTCGATTGGTTTTGATCTAATAAAAGCACTCATCCCATCACTGGTCAGAGCTCTGATTGCATGTATTAGCTCTAGAATTACCACAGTTATCCAAGTAACTGAGTAAGATCTAAGGAACCAAAACTGATATATTGAGCCATTCGCGGTATCGCCTTAATACGGCTTGCACTGAGACATGCATGGCTTAATCTTTGAGACAAGCATATAACTACTGGCAGGATCAACCAGGGAGCTGCTGCAAACAACGATTGTTGTCGCGCTCAGCGCGTCATGCGTCGCGATCTCCCCTTAGGGCGTCGCGACTATGACATCTTGAACATATCGTGAGATATCCGTTCGCGCACTGTATACTATATATCTCAAAGGCATACGGTGCGCGTTGAACGAATCATAAATCGGCGATGGGCCGATTGTATGTTATGAAAGTTCAGTAACGAGAGTCCCTTCGGGTAATAATAAAAATGATGACACGCAATAGAAGCGGTATCAACGTATTAATATCGGTACACGTCGTGATCACAAATCGGATCGACGCCCGGTGCTTGAGAGGAGCGTGAACGTCTCGCACGAGTGAAATGCGCGACGCGTTCCGGCTTGCGGGCCCTCACGTTAAAAATCTTAACAGAGGGAAACCGTCGAAGCCCAGTCGGCGTCTTGGTGCGCGCAAAAAATTTACACGATCGCTTTCAACGTGACGAGGATCGCCGCAGCGTAGAGTGAAGAGAGGAATTATGAGAAACGAAATCACAAAAAACCTTTCAAATCACCAAATCAAATATCATCCGCATAGGGAAACTCGAAAACGCTCGATCGACACAGCGCGGTGAGTCTGTCTCATTTTTTATATTGTAAAAAAAGAACATATAAAACAACGCGCGACACAAACACAGACACAGACACACCAGCTCTGCCCCGAGAGTACCAACAACCGTATTGTTATTATATCATCGTCGTTATCATCGCGCGCATTCACAAACTTACTCAAATATAAATATATATTAAATAAAATATGAATGACGATGACGACGACGAGAATAATAAAACAGCAGCAGTTGTTGTGGCTGGGGGTGGTGGTTGGTGTTGTGCGTTTTTGTATTTTTGTCGCGTGCGTTTTTCACTCTTTTTACAAGAAAAAACTTGAGCGGCGTTGAATTCGGCGTCGCGAACCGTTCGCTACGGACTCGACTCTCGACGCCGACTGCCGTATGTGTGGTGCACGCGAACGATATGAACGTGTAAAGTCTCTGATATGTGAATAAAGTGATTTTGATTTGATTTTACTATTTATTAATAACATAATATTGAATATGCATTGCGGCTTCGAAGAAAAAATCGTTTTTTTTTCTTTTTTTTTTTTTTTTTTTCTTTATTAATAACGAGTACGATAATTATCAGTAATAAACGCGCGACACGTACATTTCATTTTCCCTCCGAAACCAAATAAAAAACCTCCAAAAAAAAATATATTTCAAATCAAATCAAAATTCTTATCATACATCAATCTTACTCACCCAAACTAAACATGCGTCTAAACGCAGCACGAGACGAGCCAGCTACTTGATACTACCTAAGACAAGAACAAATTACGGCAAGCGTATGTTTATTTACGAGGGCGCACAACTTTTTAATAGTCTACCTTCATCTCTCAAAAAGATTAGGTCACTAAAAACATTTAAACGTGACCTATCAGACTATATTGTTTCAAAGTTTTTATAAAACACATGTCTGAAATTGTTTGTTATGTGACAGTGCCCTGTAAAAGTGTGTAATCTTAAATTTTGTGAAGAAGAATAAGTACTATAATGTGTAACATGTATGTACTGAACATCTAAAGAACGGCGGATAAATTATTACATCATATTTTTATGTTCTCATGTAAGTGACAATATTATGTTTTTAATGAGAAATAAATATCTTTAAACGTAATTCTTTCTTACTTACTTACTTACTTACCTATTTACTTACTTACTTAGTTGCTTACTTACTTACTTACGTACTTACTTACTTACTTAATCACATTCGTTTTTCGCGATTTTCAGCAAAACGGTAGGTAAGTTTTATCATAAAAGTATCTCGGACAAAAATTGTAGATCGTAAAATTATCCATTAAAAATGTATCAATACTTAGTGTTAGATTCAAAAAGTGAGTTTCCACGCCACCTATGAGGTAGTAGTGTACTTAGCGCGTTTTTATAAGTTTTTGAATAGTTATTATCTCAGAAACGGTGGCTCGTAGGAAAAAAAGTATCGGTACATTTTTTATAGATAATTTTATCACCTACACTTTTTCTCGTAGGTATTTTTATGATAAATTAATAATTAATAATTTATTTTATTTAATTTAAAAAAAAAAACGGACAGAACATGCAATTATTAGGGGACACGAATATTGGTCAAAAACTATAATGTTCTGGTGTACAAGGAACAAGAGAAAAGATGGAGACCGGCAGGGAGCGCCGCGCTCCTCGCGCTCGGCGGTACTCGTTATTGGAGAAAACAAGTAAGTGAGATATCCGTCCGGGGAGACCGGCAGGGAGCGCCGCGCTCCTCGCGCTAGGCGGTACTCGCTATTGAGGAATCGACCGTACCCGCTATTGGGGCCGATCGTACTCGCTTTTGGAATTTGCGCAGCGCGCCCAACACCACCGGAGCCGCCGCCGCCGCCGACGGCGATGTACACTTATCACAACACTCGACTCGACATAATAACCTGAAAATGATCGTACTCGTTATCATTAGAGTAGTCGCCGTGTACAACATCAACCACGTCTTTCAACTATAATAAATAATAATATATTGTAAAATTTTATAATCATGAGAAATCGCGTGACGCGTCCGTCACGACGAAATATCATGATAATATTATTTATATTATTATGTTATTATAATAATTATATGTTGGCCTGTTGTTTGTTTGCACACACACACACACACAACTCTGCTTCTCGGCGACGATGCGTCCTCGGACGAATCACCTGGCGTAGGGCTGAGTCTCAACAGATCGCAGCACGACGCTGCTCTACCGAGCACAACACCCCGCCAGGAACGTAAGTCGTCTACAGACTATTCCGAGCCCCGACATCGAACTGAGGTAAATTCGAAACTTCGACGCCGTGGTGCACGTGTTAATACCGCTCGCACCGTTCGTCGCGTTCCAAATGGGCTTCGACGTCGCGTCTTACGAATAAAACGCGACTAGTAAAGTCACATTGTTTAGAGCCTCCCGACACTCGGGGCTCCACAGTGAGTATATCCTTGCCGGATTCGGCTAGGCTGGCTTCGGCCTTAGAGGCGTTCAGGCATAATCCCGCGGATGGTAGCTTCGCACCACCGGCCGCTCGGCCGAGTGCATGAACCAAATGTCCGAAACTGCGGTTCCTCTCGTACTGAGCAGTATTACTATCGCAACGACACGCCATCAGGAGGGTAAAACTAACCTGTCTCACGACGGTCTAAACCCAGCTCACGTTCCCTTTTGATGGGTGAACAATCCAACGCTTGGCGAATTTTGCTTCGCAATGATAGGAAGAGCCGACATCGAAGGATCAAAAAGCAACGTCGCTATGAACGCTTGGCCGCCACAAGCCAGTTATCCCTGTGGTAACTTTTCTGGCACCTCTTGCTAAAAACTCTTTATACTAAAGGATCGATAGGCCGTGCTTTCGCAGTCCCTATGCGTACTGAACATCTGGATCAAGCCAGCTTTTGCCCTTTTGCTCCACGCGAGGTTTCTGTCCTCGCTGAGCTGGCCTTAGGACACCTGCGTTATTCTTTGACAGATGTACCGCCCCAGTCAAACTCCCCGCCTGGCAGTGTCCTCGAACCGGATCACGCGGGAGTTGTACGGCGACGAGCGTTGCCGCCACGTCGCCACTCTGCACGCTTGGAACGAAACACCGTACGCCCGCCGATATTATCGACCGCGCACCGCTTCCGCCCAACCGAGTAAGTAATGAAACAATGAAAGTAGTGGTTTTTCAGCGACGACCGCGAACGATCTCCCACTTATGCTACACCTCTCATGTCTCCTTACAATGCCAGACTAGAGTCAAGCTCAACAGGGTCTTCTTTCCCCGCTGATTCTCCCAAGCCCGTTCCCTTGGCTGTGGTTTCGCTAGATAGTAGATAGGGACATAACCCACCTCCTTCCCATGGTCTTACCGACCTTTCGGTCATCAAGACCTAGGTACCGACCGAAACAACGGGAGATGTACCGGATTTGAGGTCCGGCACATTTTCTTGACTCCCTACAAGTTCTCATTTTTTTCGTCCCTAGATGGCCCTCTCCCCCTTTCTGGGGGCGGCCGACCACAACTACGGCTTCGTCGTCGGGCAGCCCATCTTGCAGTTCTTCTCCTCTTCCTGAAGTCTTCCTTTCTCTGTCTTCGACACCGTCTTGGTTTACCCCTCCATCACTCTCCGGTCACGGTACCAACTTGTGGCAAATCTAACCAACCTTGAGAAGTTCACCTCCGAAGAAACAAGATCTCCGTAATGCACTGGTCCCGGATTTTTCCTCTCTAGATGGTCTAACAGTTCACCTCTCGCCCGATCGTACAGACTACATTCCCACAGCACGTGGTCGCGGTTCTCTTCCGTCGCGCCACATGGACAGGTGCCGTCCCCTTTGAGCCCCAGGTCCCTAAGCTTCCCGTTGAACATACCATGCCCCGTTAACAGTTGCGACGTGTAGTGGTCGGGATGCACCCACGTCGCCAGGAGTCTGTCCCCGACACATGGGAAGAAGCGTTTGAGATCGCCACCCCTCTCTTCACGTTCCCAACGCTCCTGCCACATGATGACCACCTCGGAGTGGATGTCTTTCTTCAAGATCGCGAGCTCCTGCTTTACCTTATCGCCCCTGGTCGCCTCTATCTTGCCCGCGCGGTACACCTCCAGGTCGGCTGGAAGCACCCCTGCTAGCACTGGCAGTGCGGCCGTACTCGTGGAGCGATACGCCTTGGTGAGCAGCACCAACGACGTTCGCTGTGTCCTAAGCAACCGGCTAGACACCACATACAGGAACGACCTGTGATACCAGACGCTCGCCGCGTACGTGAGAGTAGCTACGTACGTCCCCCTGTACAAGACTTTAAGAGCCTTGTACTGTATGCCCCATGATGTTGAAGATACCCGTGCCATTTTACCAAAGCACCTCGCGGCTCGCTCTCCGATATCCAAGGCATGCTCGGCAAATGATCTCTTACCATCAATTGTAACGCCCAAGATTTTCACCGAGTCCACCGCTCCTACAGGTTCGCCTGACATTCTAATAACCGGAGGGCGCCCGAACGAACCCTTCAGGGTAATCGACTTAGTTTTCAGCGGTGAAAACTTCAGCCGATTCCTGCGACCCCAAGTCGAGATTCTCTCGAGCACCGCCGCGGCCTTGGTCTCGATAGCAGCCCTAGAATCCGCTTGTATAAGTAGCGTCACGTCGTCCGCGTACGCTACCATTTCGACCCCTGTTGGTACGTCCATTTCCAAAAGGTCATTCAACAGAATATTCCAAAGTGTAGGGCCGAGCACAGAGCCCTGTGGACACCCCATGGTTGACGGTTTCCACACCGTCTCCCCCCCTGCAAACATACCGACCCGTCTATTGACGAAGTACGAGCAGAGACACTTGTATATGTTCGGCGGGCAGCCGCCCTGCTTAAACTTAAGCAGGACCATAGGCCACCATGCATTATCAAATGCACCTGCTATGTCCAACGTTACCACCTGGACATACTTGTGAGTGCTGGCGTTCACTGTATAGAGAAGCGAGTTCAGAGCCGTTAACGTCGACCTCCCTTTCATAAACCCATGTTGACGGGTTGACATGCGACTGTACAGACCCGGGGTACATTCACATATCAACTGCTCAAGCACCTTACCCAGTACTGGCAAGAGGGTGATAGGTCTATACGCCTTTGGGTCAGTCGCCTTCCCATCACCCTTTGGCAATACTATTAACCGGCCATCCTTCCATACATCGGGGAATACTCCCTCATTTATGCACTTCACATACATAAGTGTCATCTCACACGCGGCCGCCTTCCACGCTGCCTTAACAATACGAGCGGTGACACCGTCTATCCCCGGAGCCTTGTCCGGTAAATTCCGAATTATTCGGCCTATTTGTTCTCTGGTGGGGGGACTCACCGAGTGACCACTGGGCAAACAAGCTGCCGCCAGGCGCACCTGCATATGGTAGTCAGAGTCGGCTGCCAGGTCGTCGTCCGGACACATTGCTGCCAGTATCCCTCCCAACGCGCTGCGAATATCGATAGCATACCCCTGCGCAAGCTTAAACCCATTAATGACGTTCGCAGGTGGACGCACCCTACCGGTGGCGGCACGATACGCCATACCCCACGGATCGTCATTCCCACTGTCAGCAAGCCGCGACAAACTGCTTGCAGAGTTCCTGCGCTGGCTTTCGGCAGTCAAGCCTGCCTACTCGCCACGAGAGTGTAGAACAAAACCGGTCCCAGTTCACACTTCGGTCCCGGAACCTCGTCGGTTCTTCTCCTGGTTCCAGCTCTCCCTGGTACCGCGCGGCTGATGGGTTTCCTATGGCGATGGAGAACGTAATCAGCTGGTGGTCGCTGCTGCTCTCGTCTTCCCTCACCTTCCAATGCAGTATTGGGACTCCTCTGGTTGTAAACGTCACATCAATGTTGGAGGAACCGTTGACCGTGTTGAAAGTGTACGGTTCCCCCTCCTTATTATGTACGAGGAGCCCCTTTGAGAGGATGAAACTCTCCATCGCCAATCTTCTTCGACTTGCTTCTGCACCTCTTCCCTCAAATTGCTCGCGGCGACTGTGCCAGAGCGGAGAGTGCGTGTTGGTATCGGCTCCAATGATTATTTGTTTCCCTCTTAGTGCTTCCAGTACGCGGTCCAAGTGTTCAATGTGGGTTTCAATGCTCTCGCAGTACTGGAAGTACGCCGACACCATGTAGAAATCTCCGCCTTCCCCCCGGAAGTGTGCCACTAGGCAGTGCGGCGTGGAAAGATGAGGCAGGATCATTCCAGCTATCCTTGTGCTGTTGACGTAGATCCCTGCCTTCGAATCTTCCGCGCACTGTAGCAGCCCCTGCAGCTGGGCCCTCGCATACTGTTCCTGGACAAGAACAATACCGAGACCCAGCCTTTGGGCGATTTCCGGGAGTTCCGCTGTCGCCGTTGCTGCTCCTTGGAGGTTAATCTGCCCGATGTTTATGCTGCGATGCCTAGCATCCATAGTCTGTTCTTTCGGCTGCCCTCTTCTGCGCCGCTATCCTGGCCGGGCATGTAGAAGCCGCCGTCTTGTGGTCCTCTCCCTGCTTTCCCGCTTTGACGCAGGTGGCGCAACGCACGTTCTTCGCCTTACACTCCTTGTGGCCATGTCCAGCGTCTCCGCACCTGCTGCAGGTCTCCTTCTCCGCCCTGCAGTGCTTCGCGGAGTGCCCGTACCACTGGCATTTCGAACAGCATGTGACGTCAAGGAAGTCACGCACCAGGTACCGCTCCCAATCAATATATACTCTCTCCCTCGACATCAGTCTGTCCCGCCACTGCGCACTGCAGGCTAGCACTACCGTTGTGCACGAACCTCCTTTGGTTTTCTTGTAGAAGGCCACCCTTGGGAAGCCTTCCTTGGCGTCAACCTCGGAGAAGTTCTGCTGACGCAGTGCTCCGAGGAGTTCTTCTCCATCCTTGACATGGCCCTGGATGTTAAGGATTGCCACCAGGGGTGTCCTTTGTCCAGTCTCCTGCAGTTTCAAGGTTGCGGGCATGGCCTTTTTTATTTTCTCTAGGTCCTCCTTGCTGCGCGTTTGGAGGACAACTCCTGCGTTTCCTACCTTGCGTAGACGCGCCACCTGCAATCCCATTGTGTGGGGATTAATGGCCTCTTTTAAGGCAGCCTTTGTTTCGTCTGCAGTGCTCAGACCGCTGCTCTCCATGGGGTACACCGCGATTGATGCACCCATCTTCTGCGGCTTGGGTTGGGTCGCCATCCTACCTGTCCTCAACATACTCGCGTATGTGTTCCCGGGGGGGGTAACGCCAACTGTAATGGGGACGGCTCTTTCCGTCTCCTTCGCCTTCAAAAGCCTCCCTGCCAAGGTCGCCACAACCGCTGTAAGCCGCTGCACCTGGGTGCCAATGAGGCCGAGGTCCGCCTTGTTTAGTTTATTTGTGGGCCCAGTAGCGGCCGACATAATAGTGCTGCCCGCTGTGTTGGCCAGCTCAATAAGGTCCTCAATGTCCTGGTCCTTCATCGACATTCCGTCTCTGCTCTTCAGACCACTCGTACTAGGCTCCAGCTTCCTTCTCAGAGCCTCCTGTACCTCCTCCGGTGACTGCAGCGGGCGCTTCTCCGCACCCTGCCTGAGCTCCTCAACGCTGCCGAATCCTCCTGGAGGCGTCCTGGCCAAGGACTTCCTCGGCGTAAATAGCGCCAACGCCTCCAGCTCCTCCAGCTCCTTCCGCTTCTCCTCTACCGCCTCCCGAAGGAGGCGCTCCGAAGTGTCCATATTCGTATAGCAATTCGTATACAAAACAATAAATAGAAAAACAAAGATAAAGTCAAAACTAAAAGCTAACTACGAGTCCTGTCTCTTCCCTAACACTTCCTAATACCTAATTACCTAACAACTACCTACTGTCTAATAATAACTAATTCCTAAAAG
>NC_066309.1:8080000-8180000 GCF_905404315.1 Leptidea sinapis | reverse complement strand
GAAGCTGCCCGCCGAGCCATTGTAGTAACGTCGGCGGATCGCTAGATGACATATTTACGGTTAGAACTAGGGCGGTATCTAATCGCCTTCGAACCTCTAACTTTCGTTCTTGATTGATGAAAACACCTTTGGCAAATGCTTTCGCTGATGTTCGTCTTGCGACGATCCAAGAATTTCACCTCTAACGTCGCAATACGAATGCCCCCAGTTATCCCTATTAATCATTACCTCGGAGTTCTGAAAACCAACAAAATAGAACCGAGATCTATTATTCCATGCACGAAATATTCAAGCGGCATTTTGAGCCCGCTTTGAGCACTCTAATTTGTTCAAAGTAAAATTGTCGGCCCATCTCGACACTCACTGAAGAGCACCGCGATAGGATTTTGATATTGAACCGGCGTTTTACCGCCGGCTCACCGACGATATGCTCCGCAGACGTGTCAGTATCACCGCGGATGCGATGCACCGACAGCGCGGCGCACAAATGCAACTACGAGCTTTTTAACCGCAACAATTTTAGTATACGCTATTGGAGCTGGAATTACCGCGGCTGCTGGCACCAGACTTGCCCTCCAATTGTTCCTCGTTAAAATATTTAAAGTGTACTCATTCCGATTACGAGGCCTCGTAAGAGTCCCGTATCGTTATTTTTCGTCACTACCTCCCCGTGCCGGGAGTGGGTAATTTGCGCGCCTGCTGCCTTCCTTGGATGTGGTAGCCGTTTCTCAGGCTCCCTCTCCGGAATCGAACCCTGATTCCCCGTTACCCGTGACAACCATGGTAGTCGCAGAAACTACCATCGAAAGTTGATAAGGCAGACATTTGAAAGATGCGTCGCCGGTACTGGACCATGCGATCGGCAAAAGTTATCCAGATTCATCAAAATTAACGACTTCGGACGCGAGGCCCTCCGTCGATTGGTTTTGATCTAATAAAAGCACTCATCCCATCACTGGTCAGAGCTCTGATTGCATGTATTAGCTCTAGAATTACCACAGTTATCCAAGTAACTGAGTAAGATCTAAGGAACCAAAACTGATATATTGAGCCATTCGCGGTATCGCCTTAATACGGCTTGCACTGAGACATGCATGGCTTAATCTTTGAGACAAGCATATAACTACTGGCAGGATCAACCAGGGAGCTGCTGCAAACAACGATTGTTGTCGCGCTCAGCGCGTCATGCGTCGCGATCTCCCCTTAGGGCGTCGCGACTATGACATCTTGAACATATCGTGAGATATCCGTTCGCGCACTGTATACTATATATCTCAAAGGCATACGGTGCGCGTTGAACGAATCATAAATCGGCGATGGGCCGATTGTATGTTATGAAAGTTCAGTAACGAGAGTCCCTTCGGGTAATAATAAAAATGATGACACGCAATAGAAGCGGTATCAACGTATTAATATCGGTACACGTCGTGATCACAAATCGGATCGACGCCCGGTGCTTGAGAGGAGCGTGAACGTCTCGCACGAGTGAAATGCGCGACGCGTTCCGGCTTGCGGGCCCTCACGTTAAAAATCTTAACAGAGGGAAACCGTCGAAGCCCAGTCGGCGTCTTGGTGCGCGCAAAAAATTTACACGATCGCTTTCAACGTGACGAGGATCGCCGCAGCGTAGAGTGAAGAGAGGAATTATGAGAAACGAAATCACAAAAAACCTTTCAAATCACCAAATCAAATATCATCCGCATAGGGAAACTCGAAAACGCTCGATCGACACAGCGCGGTGAGTCTGTCTCATTTTTTATATTGTAAAAAAAGAACATATAAAACAACGCGCGACACAAACACAGACACAGACACACCAGCTCTGCCCCGAGAGTACCAACAACCGTATTGTTATTATATCATCGTCGTTATCATCGCGCGCATTCACAAACTTACTCAAATATAAATATATATTAAATAAAATATGAATGACGATGACGACGACGAGAATAATAAAACAGCAGCAGTTGTTGTGGCTGGGGGTGGTGGTTGGTGTTGTGCGTTTTTGTATTTTTGTCGCGTGCGTTTTTCACTCTTTTTACAAGAAAAAACTTGAGCGGCGTTGAATTCGGCGTCGCGAACCGTTCGCTACGGACTCGACTCTCGACGCCGACTGCCGTATGTGTGGTGCACGCGAACGATATGAACGTGTAAAGTCTCTGATATGTGAATAAAGTGATTTTGATTTGATTTTACTATTTATTAATAACATAATATTGAATATGCATTGCGGCTTCGAAGAAAAAATCGTTTTTTTTTCTTTTTTTTTTTTTTTTTTTACTTTATTAATAACGAGTACGATAATGATCAGTAATAAACGCGCGACACGTACATTTCATTTTCCCTCCGAAACCAAATAAAAAACCTCCAAAAAAAAATATATTTCAAATCAAATCAAAATTCTTATCATACATCAATCTTACTCACCCAAACTAAACATGCGTCTAAACGCAGCACGAGACGAGCCAGCTACTTGATACTACCTAAGACAAGAACAAATTACGGCAAGCGTATGTTTATTTACGAGGGCGCACAACTTTTTAATAGTCTACCTTCATCTCTCAAAAAGATTAGGTCACTAAAAACATTTAAACGTGACCTATCAGACTATATTGTTTCAAAGTTTTTATAAAACACATGTCTGAAATTGTTTGTTATGTGACAGTGCCCTGTAAAAGTGTGTAATCTTAAATTTTGTGAAGAAGAATAAGTACTATAATGTGTAACATGTATGTACTGAACATCTAAAGAACGGCGGATAAATTATTACATCATATTTTTATGTTCTCATGTAAGTGACAATATTATGTTTTTAATGAGAAATAAATATCTTTAAACGTAATTCTTTCTTACTTACTTACTTACTTACCTATTTACTTACTTACTTAGTTGCTTACTTACTTACTTACGTACTTACTTACTTACTTAATCACATTCGTTTTTCGCGATTTTCAGCAAAACGGTAGGTAAGTTTTATCATAAAAGTATCTCGGACAAAAATTGTAGATCGTAAAATTATCCATTAAAAATGTATCAATACT
The DNA here is from genome assembly GCF_905404315.1 of Leptidea sinapis. Lineage (NCBI taxonomy): Eukaryota > Metazoa > Arthropoda > Insecta > Lepidoptera > Pieridae > Leptidea > Leptidea sinapis. Next base: position 8,176,959 of record NC_066309.1, on the reverse strand, counting down.
TAGTGTTAGATTCAAAAAGTGAGTTTCCACGCCACCTATGAGGTAGTAGTGTACTTAGCGCGTTTTTATAAGTTTTTGAATAGTTATTATCTCAGAAACGGTGGCTCGTAGGAAAAAAAGTATCGGTACATTTTTTATAGATAATTTTATCACCTACACTTTTTCTCGTAGGTATTTTTATGATAAATTAATAATTAATAATTTATTTTATTTAATTTAAAAAAAAAAACGGACAGAACATGCAATTATTAGGGGACACGAATATTGGTCAAAAACTATAATGTTCTGGTGTACAAGGAACAAGAGAAAAGATGGAGACCGGCAGGGAGCGCCGCGCTCCTCGCGCTCGGCGGTACTCGTTATTGGAGAAAACAAGTAAGTGAGATATCCGTCCGGGGAGACCGGCAGGGAGCGCCGCGCTCCTCGCGCTAGGCGGTACTCGCTATTGAGGAATCGACCGTACCCGCTATTGGGGCCGATCGTACTCGCTTTTGGAATTTGCGCAGCGCGCCCAACACCACCGGAGCCGCCGCCGCCGCCGACGGCGATGTACACTTATCACAACACTCGACTCGACATAATAACCTGAAAATGATCGTACTCGTTATCATTAGAGTAGTCGCCGTGTACAACATCAACCACGTCTTTCAACTATAATAAATAATAATATATTGTAAAATTTTATAATCATGAGAAATCGCGTGACGCGTCCGTCACGACGAAATATCATGATAATATTATTTATATTATTATGTTATTATAATAATTATATGTTGGCCTGTTGTTTGTTTGCACACACACACACACACAACTCTGCTTCTCGGCGACGATGCGTCCTCGGACGAATCACCTGGCGTAGGGCTGAGTCTCAACAGATCGCAGCACGACGCTGCTCTACCGAGCACAACACCCCGCCAGGAACGTAAGTCGTCTACAGACTATTCCGAGCCCCGACATCGAACTGAGGTAAATTCGAAACTTCGACGCCGTGGTGCACGTGTTAATACCGCTCGCACCGTTCGTCGCGTTCCAAATGGGCTTCGACGTCGCGTCTTACGAATAAAACGCGACTAGTAAAGTCACATTGTTTAGAGCCTCCCGACACTCGGGGCTCCACAGTGAGTATATCCTTGCCGGATTCGGCTAGGCTGGCTTCGGCCTTAGAGGCGTTCAGGCATAATCCCGCGGATGGTAGCTTCGCACCACCGGCCGCTCGGCCGAGTGCATGAACCAAATGTCCGAAACTGCGGTTCCTCTCGTACTGAGCAGTATTACTATCGCAACGACACGCCATCAGGAGGGTAAAACTAACCTGTCTCACGACGGTCTAAACCCAGCTCACGTTCCCTTTTGATGGGTGAACAATCCAACGCTTGGCGAATTTTGCTTCGCAATGATAGGAAGAGCCGACATCGAAGGATCAAAAAGCAACGTCGCTATGAACGCTTGGCCGCCACAAGCCAGTTATCCCTGTGGTAACTTTTCTGGCACCTCTTGCTAAAAACTCTTTATACTAAAGGATCGATAGGCCGTGCTTTCGCAGTCCCTATGCGTACTGAACATCTGGATCAAGCCAGCTTTTGCCCTTTTGCTCCACGCGAGGTTTCTGTCCTCGCTGAGCTGGCCTTAGGACACCTGCGTTATTCTTTGACAGATGTACCGCCCCAGTCAAACTCCCCGCCTGGCAGTGTCCTCGAACCGGATCACGCGGGAGTTGTACGGCGACGAGCGTTGCCGCCACGTCGCCACTCTGCACGCTTGGAACGAAACACCGTACGCCCGCCGATATTATCGACCGCGCACCGCTTCCGCCCAACCGAGTAAGTAATGAAACAATGAAAGTAGTGGTTTTTCAGCGACGACCGCGAACGATCTCCCACTTATGCTACACCTCTCATGTCTCCTTACAATGCCAGACTAGAGTCAAGCTCAACAGGGTCTTCTTTCCCCGCTGATTCTCCCAAGCCCGTTCCCTTGGCTGTGGTTTCGCTAGATAGTAGATAGGGACATAACCCACCTCCTTCCCATGGTCTTACCGACCTTTCGGTCATCAAGACCTAGGTACCGACCGAAACAGCGGGAGATGTACCGGATTTGAGGTCCGGCACATTTTCTTGACTCCCTACAAGTTCTCATTTTTTTTCGTCCCTAGATGGCCCTCTCCCCCTTTCTGGGGGCGGCCGACCACAACTACGGCTTCGTCGTCGGGCAGCCCATCTTGCAGTTCTTCTCCTCTTCCTAAAGTCTTCCTTTCTCTGTCTTCGACACCGTCTTGGTTTACCCCTCCATCACTCTCCGGTCACGGTACCAACTTGTGGCAAATCTAACCAACCTTGAGAAGTTCACCTCCGAAGAAACAAGATCTCCGTAATGCACTGGTCCTGGATTTTTCCTCTCTAGATGGTCTAACAGTTCACCTCTCGCCCGATCGTACAGACTACATTCCCACAGCACGTGGTCGCGGTTCTCTTCCGTCGCGCCACATGGACAGGTGCCGTCCCCTTTGAGCCCCAGGTCCCTAAGCTTCCCGTTGAACATACCATGCCCCGTTAACAGTTGCGACGTGTAGTGGTCGGGATGCACCCACGTCGCCAGGAGTCTGTCCCCGACACATGGGAAGAAGCGTTTGAGATCGCCACCCCTCTCTTCACGTTCCCAACGCTCCTGCCACATGATGACCACCTCGGAGTGGATGTCTTTCTTCAAGATCGCGAGCTCCTGCTTTACCTTATCGCCCCTGGTCGCCTCTATCTTGCCCGCGCGGTACCCCTCCAGGTCGGCTGGAAGCACCCCTGCTAGCACTGGCAGTGCGGCCGTACTCGTGGAGCGATACGCCTTGGTGAGCAGCACCAACGACGTTCGCTGTGTCCTAAGCAACCGGCTAGACACCACATACAGGAACGACCTGTGATACCAGACGCTCGCCGCGTACGTGAGAGTAGCTACGTACGTCCCCCTGTACAAGACTTTAAGAGCCTTGTACTGTATGCCCCATGATGTTGAAGATACCCGTGCCATTTTACCAAAGCACCTCGCGGCTCGCTCTCCGATATCCAAGGCATGCTCGGCAAATGATCTCTTACCATCAATTGTAACGCCCAAGATTTTCACCGAGTCCACCGCTCCTACAGGTTCGCCTGACATTCTAATAACCGGAGGGCGCCCGAACGAACCCTTCAGGGTAATCGACTTAGTTTTCAGCGGTGAAAACTTCAGCCGATTCCTGCGACCCCAAGTCGAGATTCTCTCGAGCACCGCCCCGGCCTTGGTCTCGATAGCAGCCCTAGAATCCGCTTGTATAAGTAGCGTCACGTCGTCCGCGTACGCTACCATTTCGACCCCTGTTGGTACGTCCATTTCCAAAAGGTCATTCAACAGAATATTCCAAAGTGTAGGGCCGAGCACAGAGCCCTGTGGACACCCCATGGTTGACGGTTTCCACACCGTCTCCCCCCCTGCAAACATACCGACCCGTCTATTGACGAAGTACGAGCAGAGACACTTGTATATGTTCGGCGGGCAGCCGCCCTGCTTAAACTTAAGCAGGACCATAGGCCACCATGCATTATCGAATGCACCTGCTATGTCCAACGTTATCGCCTGGACATACTTGTGAGTGCTGGCGTTCACTGTATAGAGAAGCGAGTTCAGAGCCGTTAACGTCGACCTCCCTTTCATAAACCCATGTTGACGGGTTGACATGCGACTGTACAGACCCGGGGTACATTCACATATCAACTGCTCAAGCACCTTACCCAGTACTGGCAAGAGGGTGATAGGTCTATACGCCTTTGGGTCAGTCGCCTTCCCATCACCCTTTGGCAATACTATTAACCGGCCATCCTTCCATACATCGGGGAATACTCCCTCATTTATGCACTTCACATACATAAGTGTCATCTCACACGCGGCCGCCTTCCACGCTGCCTTTACAATACGAGCGGTGACACCGTCTATCCCCGGAGCCTTGTCCGGTAAATTCCGAATTATTCGGCCTATTTGTTCTCTGGTGGGGGGACTCACCGAGTGACCACTGGGCAAACAAGCTGCCGCCAGGCGCACCTGCATATGGTAGTCAGAGTCGGCTGCCAGGTCGTCGTCCGGACACATTGCTGCCAGTATCCCTCCCAACGCGCTGCGAATATCGATAGCATACCCCTGCGCAAGCTTAAACCCATTAATGACGTTCGCAGGTGGACGCACCCTACCGGTGGCGGCACGATACGCCATACCCCACGGATCGTCATTCCCACTGTCAGCAAGCCGCGAGAAGTGGTTGGTCTCCGCTTCGCGCATAGACTTTCTGTAGACCGCGCGGGCACGATGGAAGCGCGCCCTGCAGATATCTTCTGCCAGTCCGCCCGCGCGCCGAGACTGTTGCCATTCCCGACGTAATCTGTTATGTTCCCGCCGAAGGTTGTCGAGTTTCCTCGACCACCATTCGTGACCGCGTGTTTGGTCCTTCCCCTTAGCGAACCCTAAGCACTCCCCGGCTGCCCGATCGAGCGTTTGGACAAACTGCTTGCAGAGTTCCTGCGCTGGCTTTCGGCAGTCAAGCCTGCCTACTCGCCACGAGAGCGTAGAGCAAAACCGGTCCCAGTCCACACTTCGGTCCCGGAACCTCGTCGGTTCTTCTCCTGGTTCCAGCTCTCCCTGGTACCGCGCGGCTGATGGGTTTCCTATGGCGATGGAGAACGTAATCAGCTGGTGGTCGCTGCTGCTCTCGTCTTCCCTCACCTTCCAATGCAGTATTGGGACTCCTCTGGTTGTAAACGTCACATCAATGTTGGAGGAACCGTTGACCGTGTTGAAAGTGTACGGTTCCCCCTCCTTATTATGTACGAGGAGCCCCTTTGAGAGGATGAAACTCTCCATCGCCAATCTTCTTCGACTTGTTTCTGCACCTCTTCCCTCAAATTGCTCACGGCGACTGTGCCAGAGCGGAGAGTGCGTGTTGGTATCGGCTCCAATGATAATTTGTTTCCCTCTTAGTGCTTCCAGTACGCGGTCCAAGTGTTCAATGTGGGTTTCAATGCTCTCGCAGTACTGGAAGTACGCCGACACCATGTAGAAATCTCCGCCTTCCCCCCGGAAGTGTGCCACTAGGCAGTGCGGCGTGGAAAGATGAGGCAGGATCATTCCAGCTATCCTTGTGCTGTTGACGTAGATCCCTGCCTTCGAATCTTCCGCGCACTGTAGCAGCCCCTGCAGCTGGGCCCTCGCATACTGTTCCTGGACAAGAACAATACCGAGACCCAGCCTTTGGGCGATTTCCGGGAGTTCCGCTGTCGCCGTTGCTGCTCCTTGGAGGTTAATCTGCCCGACGTTTATGCTGCGATGCCTAGCATCCATAATCTGTTCTTTCGGCTGCCCTCTTCTGCGCCGCTATCCTGGCCGGGCATGTAGAAGCCGCCGTCTTGTGGTCCTCTCCCTGCTTTCCCGCTTTGACGCAGGTGGCGCAACGCACGTTCTTCGCCTTGCACTCCTTGTGGCCATGCCCAGCGTCTCCGCAACTGCTGCAGGTCTCCTTCTCCGCCCTGCAGTGCTTCGCGGAGTGCCCGTACCATTGGCATTTCGAACAGCATGTGACGTCGAGGAAGTCACGCACCAGGTACCGCTCCCAATCGATATATACCCTCTCCCTCGACATCAGTCTGTCCCGCCACTGTGCACTGCAGGCTAGCACTACCGTTGTGCACGAGCCTCCTTTGGTTTTCTTGTAGAAGGCCACCCTTGGGAAGCCTTCCTTGGCGTCAACCTCGGAGAAGTTCTGCTGACGCAGTGCTCCCAGGAGTTCTTCTCCATCCTTAACGTGGCCCTGGATGTTGAGGATTGCAACCAAGGGTGTCCTTTGTCCAGTCTCCTGCAGTTTCAAGGTTGCGGGCATGGCCTTCTTTATCTTCTCTAAGTCTTCCTTGCTGCGCGTTTGGAGGACAACTCCTGCGTTTCCTACCTTCCGTAGACGCGCCACCTGCAATCCCATTGTGTGGGGATTAATTGCCTCTTTTAATGCAGCCTTCGTTTCGTCTGCAGTGCTCAGACCGCTGCTCTCCATGGGGTACACCGCGATTGATGCACCCATCTTCTGCGGCTTGGGTTGGGTCGCCATCCTACCTGTCCTCAACATACTCGCGTATGTGTTCCCAGGGGGGGTAACGCCAGCTGTAATGGGGACGGCTCTTTCCGTCTCCTTCGCTTTCAAAAGCCTCCCTGCCAGGGTCGCCACAACCGCTGTAAGCCGCTGCACCTGGGTGCCAATGAGGCCGAGGTCCGCCTTGTTTAGTTTATTTGTGGGCCCAGTAGCGGCCGACATAATAGTGCTGCCCGCTGTGTTGGCCAGCTCAATAAGGTCCTCAATGTCCTGGTCCTTCATCGACATTCCGTCTTTGCTCTTCAGACCACTCGTGCTGGGCTCCAGCTTCCTTCTCAGAGCCTCCTGTACCTCCTCCGGTGACTGCAGCGGGCGCTTCTCCGCACCCTGCCTGAGCTCCTCAACACTGCCGAATCCTCCTGGAGGCGTCCTGGCCAAGGACTTCCTCGGCGTAAATAGCGCTAACGCCTCCAGCTCCTCCAGCTCCTTCCGCTTCTCCTCAACCGCCTCCCGAAGGAGGCGATCAGAATTGTCCATTGTTGCAGTTCAACTCACGAAATAAAAAGAAAAGTAGTCTTATACCTACACCGAGTCCTGTCTCTTCCCTAACACTAACTAACTAAATAATAAGTAATATACCTACCTAATACCTAACACAAAATAATTCCTATAAGCTGTCTAAATAATGTATTGTCAATAAGTTATAATAAAACACAAAGAATATTAAATAAACAAAGTCGTTAGCTAATTACTATAATAAAATCCACACACAAAAGAAAATGACTTGCAAAAAAATGAACACAAAAGAAATAAAGTAAACAAAGTAATTAGCTAATGACCGTCGTAAATCAATCAGGATTAACTCCGGTCACGTACGCACCTTAGCTCCTCCCACTACACGGTCACTGGCTAACGTCGCACACAGGCTCCACCCACTCAACGCGATTGGCTAGGCGAACTGCTACTAGCGATAACACACGAGAACTTGGGCGGCGACTAACGCAGAGAACACAAAACACGTCCGCTCACTGCGAGAGCCGACGACGAAGTAGATAGGGACAGCGGGAATCTCGTTAATCCATTCATGCGCGTCACTAATTAGATGACGAGGCATTTGGCTATCTCAAGAGAGTCATAGTTGCTATCGCCGGGCGGGGGGTCTGGGGGGCTGGCAAGCCCCCCAGCGCACCCGGCCCGACGTCGGATGGCGGTACTTACTGTCTGCCTTTCTAACTGCTAGAATCCCAACGCACACCGCCTACTAGGTAGGTTACAGCACAACAGCTTTCGCTCCAGTCCCGGTATAGTGCGTTGGTCAGACGTAGAGGGTCACAGACAACCAATTATGACTCTTCAATTTCGCCTGTTAACCCAGGCGGCAAGCACCCCCAGTCGCGGTACTCCACAGACGTTTCGCCCATACGAACCAGAGGCGGAGATCGGGACCCAGCCCACACTGGCCGTCTCCTATTGAGAGATATGCTATACGCAAACAAATGGACAACAATCTCCCCACATTTGTCCTATCAACACCTGGCGCCAAGCCACTACGAGTCCGACGCCAATGGAGGGGCACTGGTAGCCTCCCAGTGGGCTCCCCTCCCCCATAGCTCCCGTGTCGGTAAAGCTACCTCCACCACGTTTGACGGGTAACCGCCGAGGAACCTTTCGGAACCATCTACTTCAGATCAATTGAAGGCCACCGCGCCCGTTGCTCGGATAACCGAGATGGGGTGGCTAATTGACCAACTTTTTTGGGTGAGCTCCCTGAAGTACAGCTGAACACCCTATACCGACTGTCTAATAACAGACGTGACAACATACATCGCGCCTGTTTTGCTCCCGTTATCTCCACCATTTTACCCGCGCTTGCTTGAATTTCTTCACGTTGACATTCAGAGCACTGGGCAGAAATCACATTGCGTCAACACCCGCGAGGGCCATCGCAATGCTTTGTTTTAATTAGACAGTCGGATTCCCCTTGTCCGTGCCAGTTCTGAGCTGACCGTTGAACGGCGGTCGTACAGTACCGCGCCGATCGCGCACGAGACGAAACCGACGCGGACTTACGGCTAGGAAGATCCGCGAAAGGCCGGAACGCGGGTCCGGATTCAGCACGACGCGCGAGACCACCTTGCGATGGAGACACGCGCGAGCATCGACCAGGCCCGGCACCGGCCGCATCCGCTTCCCGTCCAAACCCGACACGCCCCGGTCCTCAGAGCCAATCCTTATTCCGAAGTTACGGATCCAATTTGCCGACTTCCCTTACCTACATTATTCTATCGACTAGAGGCTCTTCACCTTGGAGACCTGCTGCGGATATGGGTACGAGCCGGCGCGACATCTCCACGTACATCCCTCACCTGAATTTTCAAGGTCCGCAGAGAGTATCCGGACACCGCCGCAAATGCGGTGCTCTTCGCGTTCCGAACCATATCTCCCTTCTATAGGATTCCATGGAACTCGAACGTTGTGCTCTCTGTGCTCCGTTGTCGCGTTTGCCGCGCGCGCGCTGACATCTCCCGCCGCAAGTGGGGGGGGTGTCCGGCACGACGTCTCCGGCACGACGCTTCGGCGGGCGCGGTTCGCATGTACGCGACGCGCGTGCGTCTCGCGACGCGCTCATGTCGAGTGCGAAGCGAGTCGAGATCACGACGTACGCGCAATGCGTGCGTCACATAATATTTTGTTACACACAGAGATCGTTCACGTATTTTCTAAATATAAAAACTATTACCCTGAACGGTGGATCACTTGGCTCGCGGGTCGATGAAGAACGCAGTTAACTGCGCGTCATAGTGTGAACTGCAGGACACATTTGAACATCGACATTTCGAACGCACATTGCGGTCCGTGGAGAAATATCCAGGACCACTCCTGTCTGAGGGCCGGCTGCATAAAAGAATACGACGACGCCGTCGCTGTATGCTGACAACACTGTTTGCGCGCCTAAAAAACGTGTAAAACGAGTGACGGTCTTCGGGCCGGGCTCGGGTAAACCCCGCCGGTTTTCCGGGGCCCGCTCGATCCGTTCGAAAATGTAAAATAAGCCGCAACGCGTGGTGCTGTTCGCGTGCAACGCCGTCTCCGCCTCACGCCCGACGTGGGTCACGGAGACGGGCGCGGTACCGGGGCGCGCTCGTTCGCTGTCACACGCGGATATCTCGTGATTAATTTTAATTAATCTATGCAGAGCTCTCTATGTGAACGGCGTGCGTGGCTGCGCCTTCGGTTCGCGTCCCGTGCGCTGCACGTGTTATTTCGGCCCGACGTGAGCGTGCAAACGAGTAGGCGGACTCGACGTCCGAAGGGCGCTTCGATCGCGGTACGTGCGCGGGTCGACGATACGTCGTTGAGACTTATTGGCGGCGCGCGCACGACGGTGTCGCTGCGCTGACGGATATCGTGTCTGCCTCATACTTTTTATCGTTGGCCTCAGATCAGGGAGGATCACCCGCCGAATTTAAGCATATTAGTAAGCGGAGGAAAAGAAACTAACCAGGATTCCCTCAGTAGCGGCGAGCGAACAGGGATAAGCCCAGCGCCGAATCCCGCGGTCGTCACGGTCGCGGGACATGTGGTGTTAGGGAGGTTCCGCTTTCTCGCGGTCGCCGCTCCCGTCCAAGTTCGTCTTGAACGGGGCCGTTTTCCCATAGAGGGTGCCAGGCCCGTAGCGACGGAGCGAGTCCGCGAGAGGGACTCTCCTCAGAGTCGGGTTGCTTGAGAGTGCAGCCCTAAGTGGGTGGTAAACTCCATCTAAGGCTAAATATAACCGCGAGACCGATAGCGAACAAGTACCGTGAGGGAAAGTTGAAAAGAACTTTGAAGAGAGAGTTCAAGAGTACGTGAAACCGTTCAGGGGTAAACCTGCGAAACTCAAATGAACGAACGGAGAGATTCATCGTCACTCCGGGGCGTACGGCGGCGTGCCGCGATGTGCGCGAGACTCGTGCTCGCGTTCACCGGTCGCCGCCGTTGACGCACCCGGACGGCGTGCACTTCTCTCTTAGTACACATTATGCATCGCGACCCGTTCGTCTGTTCGGCCTAAGCGTTGTCCGGGAGCCGGGCGGCTGCGCGTTCACGCGCACAGCCGTCCGACCGTGACGATCGCCGGCCGGCGGCGGACGGTACTTGTCATGAAACGCGCACGCGTCTCCATCCGGGGACGCATCCGGCCCGACGCGAGCGAGAGTCGTCGTCGACATCCTGCCCTTGCGGATGCTGACGCGACGCCGCTGTCGTCGCAGCCGTGTAGTCTCGGACTGTGCGCGTATCAGTCGGCGATGTTACTGTTTCGGGCACTCGCAGGACCCGTCTTGAAACACGGACCAAGGAGTCTAGCATGTGTGCGAGTCATTGAGTTATGAATTCAAACAGACAAAACTGAAAGGCGCAACGAAAGTGAAGGCGCGCGCTTGTCGCGCGCTCAGGGAGGATGGAGCGTCGGTCGTCAAAAATCGATCTCTCGCACTCCCGAGGCGTCTCGTTTCCAATCAGCGAATGCGGGCGCGCTCTGAGCACAGATGCTGGGACCCGAAAGATGGTGAACTATGCCTGGTCAGGTCGAAGTCAGGGGAAACCCTGATGGAGGACCGTAGCGATTCTGACGTGCAAATCGATCGTCGGAACTGGGTATAGGGGCGAAAGACTAATCGAACCATCTAGTAGCTGGTTCCGTCCGAAGTTTCCCTCAGGATAGCTGGCGTCGACTCGTAACAGTCTCATCCGGTAAAGCGAATGATTAGAGGCATTGGGGCCGAAACGACCTCAACCTATTCTCAAACTTTAAATGGGTGAGAACTCCGGCTTACTCGAACGATGAAGCCGGAGATCTGATGACGGTGCCAAGTGGGCCAATTTTGGTAAGCAGAACTGGCGCTGTGGGATGAACCAAACGTAGTGTTAAGGCGCCTAAAAAACGCTCATGGGACACCATGAAAGGCGTTGGTCGCTCATGACAGCAGGACGGTGGCCATGGAAGTCGGAATCCGCTAAGGAGTGTGCAACGACTCACCTGCCGAAGCGACCAGCCCTGAAAATGGATGGCGCTGAAGCGTTTTGCCTATACACTACCGTTACCGGCAATCGGCGCGTGCGTGTCAAAGCGCACGCGTATTATGCCGTAACGAGTAGGACGTGCGCGGCGGAGTGCGCAGAAGGGTCTGGGCGTGAGCCCGCCTGGAGCCTCCGTCGGTGTAGATCTCGGTGGTCGTAGCAAATACTCCAGCGAGGCCCTGGAGGACTGACGTGGAGAAGGGTTTCGCGTGAACAGTAGTTGCTCGCGAGTCAGTCGATCCTAAGCTCAAGGAGAGATCTTATGTCGATGCGGCGTGTTTATATATATTTTGTGTATATGATAAATAACGCCCTTTGAGCGAAAGGGAATCCGGTTCCTATTCCGGAACCCGGCAGCGGAACCGTTTCAATAATCGTTCTCTCGTTTCTCAAGCGAGTGTTCGACGGGGTAACCCAAAGTGGCCTGAAGACGCCGCCGAGTGGTCCGGGAAGAGTTTTCTTTTCTGCCTGAGCGTTCGAGTTCCATGGAATCCTATAGAAGGGAGATATGGTTCGGAACGCGAAGAGCACCGCATTTGCGGCGGTGTCCGGATACTCTCTGCGGACCTTGAAAATTCAGGTGAGGGATGTACGTGGAGATGTCGCGCCGGCTCGTACCCATATCCGCAGCAGGTCTCCAAGGTGAAGAGCCTCTAGTCGATAGAATAATGTAGGTAAGGGAAGTCGGCAAATTGGATCCGTAACTTCGGAATAAGGATTGGCTCTGAGGACCGGGGCGTGTCGGGTTTGGACGGGAAGCGGATGCGGCCGGTGCCGGGCCTGGTCGATGCTCGCGCGTGTCTCCATCGCAAGGTGGTCTCGCGCGTCGTGCTGAATCCGGACCCGCGTTCCGGCCTTTCGCGGATCTTCCTAGCCGTAAGTCCGCGTCGGTTTCGTCTCGTGCACGATCGGCGCGGTACTGTACGACCGCCGTTCAACGGTCAGCTCAGAACTGGCACGGACAAGGGGAATCCGACTGTCTAATTAAAACAAAGCATTGCGATGGCCCTCGCGGGTGTTGACGCAATGTGATTTCTGCCCAGTGCTCTGAATGTCAACGTGAAGAAATTCAAGCAAGCGCGGGTAAACTTTGTACTGTACTTCAGGGAGCTCACCCAAAAAAGTTGGTCAATTAGCCACCCCATCTCGGTTATCCGAGCAACGGGCGCGGTGGCCTTCAATTGATCTGAAGTAGATGGTTCCGAAAGGTTCCTCGGCGGTTACCCGTCAAACGTGGTGGAGGTAGCTTTACCGACACGGGAGCTATGGGGGAGGGGAGCCCACTGGGAGGCTACCAGTGCCCCTCCATTGGCGTCGGACTCGTAGTGGCTTGGCGCCAGGTGTTGATAGGACAAATGTGGGGAGATTGTTGTCCATTTGTTTGCGTATAGCATATCTCTCAATAGGAGACGGCCAGTGTGGGCTGGGTCCCGATCTCCGCCTCTGGTTCGTATGGGCGAAACGTCTGTGGAGTACCGCGACTGGGGGTGCTTGCCGCCTGGGTTAACAGGCGAAATTGAAGAGTCATAATTGGTTGTCTGTGACCCTCTACGTCTGACCAACGCACTATACCGGGACTGGAGCGAAAGCTGTTGTGCTGTAACCTACCTAGTAGGCGGTGTGCGTTGGGATTCTAGCAGTTAGAAAGGCAGACAGTAAGTACCGCCATCCGACGTCGGGCCGGGTGCGCTGGGGGGCTTGCCAGCCCCCCAGACCCCCCGCCCGGCGATAGCAACTATGACTCTCTTGAGATAGCCAAATGCCTCGTCATCTAATTAGTGACGCGCATGAATGGATTAACGAGATTCCCGCTGTCCCTATCTACTATCTAGCGAAACCACAGCCAAGGGAACGGGCTTGGGAGAATCAGCGGGGAAAGAAGACCCTGTTGAGCTTGACTCTAGTCTGGCATTGTAAGGAGACATGAGAGGTGTAGCATAAGTGGGAGATCGTTCGCGGTCGTCGCTGAAAAACCACTACTTTCATTGTTTCATTACTTACTCGGTTGGGCGGAAGCGGTGCGCGGTCGATAATATCGGCGGGCGTACGGTGTTTCGTTCCAAGCGTGCAGAGTGGCGACGTGGCGGCAACGCTCGTCGCCGTACAACTCCCGCGTGATCCGGTTCGAGGACACTGCCAGGCGGGGAGTTTGACTGGGGCGGTACATCTGTCAAAGAATAACGCAGGTGTCCTAAGGCCAGCTCAGCGAGGACAGAAACCTCGCGTGGAGCAAAAGGGCAAAAGCTGGCTTGATCCAGATGTTCAGTACGCATAGGGACTGCGAAAGCACGGCCTATCGATCCTTTAGTATAAAGAGTTTTTAGCAAGAGGTGCCAGAAATGTTACCACAGGGATAACTGGCTTGTGGCGGCCAAGCGTTCATAGCGACGTTGCTTTTTGATCCTTCGATGTCGGCTCTTCCTATCATTGCGAAGCAAAATTCGCCAAGCGTTGGATTGTTCACCCATCAAAAGGGAACGTGAGCTGGGTTTAGACCGTCGTGAGACAGGTTAGTTTTACCCTCCTGATGGCGTGTCGTTGCGATAGTAATACTGCTCAGTACGAGAGGAACCGCAGTTTCGGACATTTGGTTCATGCACTCGGCCGAGCGGCCGGTGGTGCGAAGCTACCATCCGCGGGATTATGCCTGAACGCCTCTAAGGCCGAAGCCAGCCTAGCCGAATCCGGCAAGGATATACTCACTGTGGAGCCCCGAGTGTCGGGAGGCTCTAAACAATGTGACTTTACTAGTCGCGTTTTATTCGTAAGACGCGACGTCGAAGCCCATTTGGAACGCGACGAACGGTGCGAGCGGAATTAACACGTGCACCACGGCGTCGAAGTTTCGAATTTACCTCAGTTCGATGTCGGGGGTCGGAATAGTCTGTAGACGACTTACGTTCCTGGCGGGGTGTTGTGCTCGGTAGAGCAGCGTCGTGCTGCGATCTGTTGAGACTCAGCCCTACGCCAGGTGATTCGTCCGAGGACGCATCGTCGCCGAGAAGCAGAGTTGTGTGTGTGTGTGCAAACAAACAACAGGCCAACATATAATTATTATAATAACATAATAATATAAATAATATTATCATGATATTTCGTCGTGACGGACGCGTCACGCGATTTCTCATGATTATAAAATTTTACAATATATTATTATTTATTATAGTTGAAAGACGTGGTTGATGTTGTACACGGCGACTACTCTAATGATAACGAGTACGATCATTTTCAGGTTATTATGTCGAGTCGAGTGTTGTGATAAGTGTACATCGCCGTCGGCGGCGGCGGCGGCTCCGGTGGTGTTGGGCGCGCTGCGCAAATTCCAAAAGCGAGTACGATCGGCCCCAATAGCGGGTACGGTCGATTCCTCAATAGCGAGTACCGCCTAGCGCGAGGAGCGCGGCGCTCCCTGCCGGTCTCCCCGGACGGATATCTCACTTACTTGTTTTCTCCAATAACGAGTACCGCCGAGCGCGAGGAGCGCGGCGCTCCCTGCCGGTCTCCATCTTTTCTCTTGTTCCTTGTACACCAGAACATTATAGTTTTTGACCAATATTCGTGTCCCCTAATAATTGCATGTTCTGTCCGTTTTTTTTTTTAAATTAAATAAAATAAATTATTAATTATTAATTTATCATAAAAATACCTACGAGAAAAAGTGTAGGTGATAAAATTATCTATAAAAAATGTACCGATACTTTTTTTCCTACGAGCCACCGTTTCTGAGATAATAACTATTCAAAAACTTATAAAAACGCGCTAAGTACACTACTACCTCATAGGTGGCGTGGAAACTCACTTTTTGAATCTAACACTAAGTATTGATACATTTTTAATGGATAATTTTACGATCTACAATTTTTGTCCGAGATACTTTTATGATAAAACTTACCTACCGTTTTGCTGAAAATCGCGAAAAACGAATGTGATTAAGTAAGTAAGTAAGTACGTAAGTAAGTAAGTAAGCAACTAAGTAAGTAAGTAAATAGGTAAGTAAGTAAGTAAGTAAGAAAGAATTACGTTTAAAGATATTTATTTCTCATTAAAAACATAATATTGTCACTTACATGAGAACATAAAAATATGATGTAATAATTTATCCGCCGTTCTTTAGATGTTCAGTACATACATGTTACACATTATAGTACTTATTCTTCTTCACAAAATTTAAGATTACACACTTTTACAGGGCACTGTCACATAACAAACAATTTCAGACATGTGTTTTATAAAAACTTTGAAACAATATAGTCTGATAGGTCACGTTTAAATGTTTTTAGTGACCTAATCTTTTTGAGAGATGAAGGTAGACTATTAAAAAGTTGTGCGCCCTCGTAAATAAACATACGCTTGCCGTAATTTGTTCTTGTCTTAGGTAGTATCAAGTAGCTGGCTCGTCTCGTGCTGCGTTTAGACGCATGTTTAGTTTGGGTGAGTAAGATTGATGTATGATAAGAATTTTGATTTGATTTGAAATATATTTTTTTTTGGAGGTTTTTTATTTGGTTTCGGAGGGAAAATGAAATGTACGTGTCGCGCGTTTATTACTGATCATTATCGTACTCGTTATTAATAAAGTAAAAAAAAAAAAAAAAAAAGAAAAAAAAACGATTTTTTCTTCGAAGCCGCAATGCATATTCAATATTATGTTATTAATAAATAGTAAAATCAAATCAAAATCACTTTATTCACATATCAGAGACTTTACACGTTCATATCGTTCGCGTGCACCACACATACGGCAGTCGGCGTCGAGAGTCGAGTCCGTAGCGAACGGTTCGCGACGCCGAATTCAACGCCGCTCAAGTTTTTTCTTGTAAAAAGAGTGAAAAACGCACGCGACAAAAATACAAAAACGCACAACACCAACCACCACCCCCAGCCACAACAACTGCTGCTGTTTTATTATTCTCGTCGTCGTCATCGTCATTCATATTTTATTTAATATATATTTATATTTGAGTAAGTTTGTGAATGCGCGCGATGATAACGACGATGATATAATAACAATACGGTTGTTGGTACTCTCGGGGCAGAGCTGGTGTGTCTGTGTCTGTGTTTGTGTCGCGCGTTGTTTTATATGTTCTTTTTTTACAATATAAAAAATGAGACAGACTCACCGCGCTGTGTCGATCGAGCGTTTTCGAGTTTCCCTATGCGGATGATATTTGATTTGGTGATTTGAAAGGTTTTTTGTGATTTCGTTTCTCATAATTCCTCTCTTCACTCTCTCTACAGTATCATACGCTGCGGCGATCCTCGTCACGTTGAAAGCGATCGTGTAAATTTTTTGCGCGCACCAAGACGCCGACTGGGCTTCGACGGTTTCCCTCTGTTAAGATTTTTAACGTGAGGGCCCGCAAGCCGGAACGCGTCGCGCATTTCACGCGTGCGAGACGTTCACGCTCCTCTCAAGCACCGGGCGTCGATCCGATTTGTGATCACGACGTGTACCGATATTAATACGTTGATACCGCTTCTATTGCGTGTCATCATTTTTATTATTACCCGAAGGGACTCTCGTTACTGAACTTTCATAACATACAATCGGCCCATCGCCGATTTATGATTCGTTCAACGCGCACCGTATGCCTTTGAGATATATAGTATACAGTGCGCGAACGGATATCTCACGATATGTTCAAGATGTCATAGTCGCGACGCCCTAAGGGGAGATCGCGACGCATGACGCGCTGAGCGCGACAACAATCGTTGTTTGCAGCAGCTCCCTGGTTGATCCTGCCAGTAGTTATATGCTTGTCTCAAAGATTAAGCCATGCATGTCTCAGTGCAAGCCGTATTAAGGCGATACCGCGAATGGCTCAATATATCAGTTTTGGTTCCTTAGATCTTACTCAGTTACTTGGATAACTGTGGTAATTCTAGAGCTAATACATGCAATCAGAGCTCTGACCAGTGATGGGATGAGTGCTTTTATTAGATCAAAACCAATCGACGGAGGGCCTCGCGTCCGAAGTCGTTAATTTTGATGAATCTGGATAACTTTTGCCGATCGCATGGTCCAGTACCGGCGACGCATCTTTCAAATGTCTGCCTTATCAACTTTCGATGGTAGTTTCTGCGACTACCATGGTTGTCACGGGTAACGGGGAATCAGGGTTCGATTCCGGAGAGGGAGCCTGAGAAACGGCTACCACATCCAAGGAAGGCAGCAGGCGCGCAAATTACCCACTCCCGGCACGGGGAGGTAGTGACGAAAAATAACGATACGGGACTCTTACGAGGCCTCGTAATCGGAATGAGTACACTTTAAATATTTTAACGAGGAACAATTGGAGGGCAAGTCTGGTGCCAGCAGCCGCGGTAATTCCAGCTCCAATAGCGTATACTAAAATTGTTGCGGTTAAAAAGCTCGTAGTTGCATTTGTGCGCCGCGCTGTCGGTGCATCGCATCCGCGGTGATACTGACACGTCTGCGGAGCATATCGTCGGTGAGCCGGCGGTAAAACGCCGGTTCAATATCAAAATCCTATCGCGGTGCTCTTCAGTGAGTGTCGAGATGGGCCGACAATTTTACTTTGAACAAATTAGAGTGCTCAAAGCGGGCTCAAAATGCCGCTTGAATATTTCGTGCATGGAATAATAGAATATGATCTCGGTTCTATTTTGTTGGTTTTCAGAACTCCGAGGTAATGATTAATAGGAATAACTGGGGGCATTCGTATTGCGACGTTAGAGGTGAAATTCTTGGATCGTCGCAAGACGAACATCAGCGAAAGCATTTGCCAAAGGTGTTTTCATCAATCAAGAACGAAAGTTAGAGGTTCGAAGGCGATTAGATACCGCCCTAGTTCTAACCGTAAATATGTCATCTAGCGATCCGCCGACGTTACTACAATGGCTCGGCGGGCAGCTTCCGGGAAACCAAAGATTTTGGACTCCGGGGGGAGTATGGTTGCAAAGCTGAAACTTAAAGGAATTGACGGAAGGGCACCACCAGGAGTGGAGCCTGCGGCTTAATTTGACTCAACACGGGAAATCTCACCAGGCCCGGACACCGGAAGGATTGACAGATTAACAGCTCTTTCTTGATTCGGTGGGTGGTGGTGCATGGCCGTTCTTAGTTGGTGGAGCGATTTGTCTGGTTAATTCCGGTAACGAACGAGACTCTAGCCTGCTAAATAGGCGTCGTCATTTAGGTGTGCGCGGCTTCAGGGTCGCGCAAATCACTGGCGGCGTATTAAAATTCTTCTTAGAGGGACCGGCGGCTTCGAGCCGCACGAGATTGAGCAATAACAGGTCTGTGATGCCCTTAGATGTCCTGGGCCGCACGCGCGCTACACTGAAGGAATCAACATGTTCTCCCTGGCCTAGAGGCCCGGGCAACCCGTTGAAACTCCTTCGTGCTGGGGATTGGGGTTTGCAATTATCCCCCATAAACGAGGAATTCCTAGTAAGCGCGAGTCATAAGCTCGCGTTGATTACGTCCCTGCCCTTTGTACACACCGCCCGTCGCTACTACCGATTGAATGATTTAGTGAGGTCTTCGGACCGACACGCGGTGGCTTCGCGGCCGTCGGCGTTGCTGGGAAGTTGACCAAACTTGATCATTTAGAGGAAGTAAAAGTCGTAACAAGGTTTCCGTAGGGGAACCTGCGGAAGGATCATTAACGTGTAACGGTCGCGTGCGCGAGCGTTGTCGCCGACACGCTTCGCTCACAGCCGACTGTTGACGATGATAACTTCAATCACGTGTCAATCACTGATTATTTTCGCGCTCGCGATGTGCTCTCTGTGCTCCGTTGTCGCGTTTGCCGCGCGCGCGCTGACATCTCCCGCCGCAAGTGGGGGGGGTGTCCGGCACGACGTCTCCGGCACGACGCTTCGGCGGGCGCGGTTCGCATGTACGCGACGCGCGTGCGTCTCGCGACGCGCTCATGTCGAGTGCGAAGCGAGTCGAGATCACGACGTACGCGCAATGCGTGCGTCACATAATATTTTGTTACACACAGAGATCGTTCACGTATTTTCTAAATATAAAAACTATTACCCTGAACGGTGGATCACTTGGCTCGCGGGTCGATGAAGAACGCAGTTAACTGCGCGTCATAGTGTGAACTGCAGGACACATTTGAACATCGACATTTCGAACGCACATTGCGGTCCGTGGAGAAATATCCAGGACCACTCCTGTCTGAGGGCCGGCTGCATAAAAGAATACGACGACGCCGTCGCTGTATGCTGACAACACTGTTTGCGCGCCTAAAAAACGTGTAAAACGAGTGACGGTCTTCGGGCCGGGCTCGGGTAAACCCCGCCGGTTTTCCGGGGCCCGCTCGATCCGTTCGAAAATGTAAAATAAGCCGCAACGCGTGGTGCTGCTCGCGTGCAACGCCGTCTCCGCCTCACGCCCGACGTGGGTCACGGAGACGGGCGCGGTACCGGGGCGCGCTCGTTCGCTGTCACACGCGGATATCTCGTGATTAATTTTAATTAATCTATGCAGAGCTCTCTATGTGAACGGCGTGCGTGGCTGCGCCTTCGGTTCGCGTCCCGTGCGCTGCACGTGTTATTTCGGCCCGACGTGAGCGTGCAAACGAGTAGGCGGACTCGACGTCCGAAGGGCGCTTCGATCGCGGTACGTGCGCGGGTCGACGATACGTCGTTGAGACTTATTGGCGGCGCGCGCACGACGGTGTCGCTGCGCTGACGGATATCGTGTCTGCCTCATACTTTTTATCGTTGGCCTCAGATCAGGGAGGATCACCCGCCGAATTTAAGCATATTAGTAAGCGGAGGAAAAGAAACTAACCAGGATTCCCTCAGTAGCGGCGAGCGAACAGGGATAAGCCCAGCGCCGAATCCCGCGGTCGTCACGGTCGCGGGACATGTGGTGTTAGGGAGGTTCCGCTTTCTCGCGGTCGCCGCTCCCGTCCAAGTTCGTCTTGAACGGGGCCGTTTTCCCATAGAGGGTGCCAGGCCCGTAGCGACGGAGCGAGTCCGCGAGAGGGACTCTCCTCAGAGTCGGGTTGCTTGAGAGTGCAGCCCTAAGTGGGTGGTAAACTCCATCTAAGGCTAAATATAACCGCGAGACCGATAGCGAACAAGTACCGTGAGGGAAAGTTGAAAAGAACTTTGAAGAGAGAGTTCAAGAGTACGTGAAACCGTTCAGGGGTAAACCTGCGAAACTCGAATGAACGAACGGAGAGATTCATCGTCACTCCGGGGCGTACGGCGGCGTGCCGCGATGTGCGCGAGACTCGTGCTCGCGTTCACCGGTCGCCGCCGTTGACGCACCCGGACGGCGTGCACTTCTCTCTTAGTACACATTATGCATCGCGACCCGTTCGTCTGTTCGGCCTAAGCGTTGTCCGGGAGCCGGGCGGCTGCGCGTTCACGCGCACAGCCGTCCGACCGTGACGATCGCCGGCCGGCGGCGGACGGTACTTGTCATGAAACGCGCACGCGTCTCCATCCGGGGACGCGTCCGGCCCGACGCGAGCGAGAGTCGTCGTCGACATCCTGCCCTTGTGCGGATGCTGACGCGACGCCGCTGTCGTCGCAGCCGTGTAGTCTCGGACTGTGCGCGTATCAGTCGGCGATGTTACTGTTTCGGGCACTCGCAGGACCCGTCTTGAAACACGGACCAAGGAGTCTAGCATGTGTGCGAGTCATCGAGTTATGAATTCAAACAGACAAAACTGAAAGGCGCAACGAAAGTGAAGGCGCGCGCTTGTCGCGCGCTCAGGGAGGATGGAGCGTCGGTCGTCAAAAATCGATCTCTCGCACTCCCGAGGCGTCTCGTTTCCAATCAGCGAATGCGGGCGCGCTCTGAGCACAGATGCTGGGACCCGAAAGATGGTGAACTATGCCTGGTCAGGTCGAAGTCAGGGGAAACCCTGATGGAGGACCGTAGCGATTCTGACGTGCAAATCGATCGTCGGAACTGGGTATAGGGGCGAAAGACTAATCGAACCATCTAGTAGCTGGTTCCGTCCGAAGTTTCCCTCAGGATAGCTGGCGTCGACTCGTAACAGTCTCATCCGGTAAAGCGAATGATTAGAGGCATTGGGGCCGAAACGACCTCAACCTATTCTCAAACTTTAAATGGGTGAGAACTCCGGCTTACTCGAACGATGAAGCCGGAGATCTGATGACGGTGCCAAGTGGGCCAATTTTGGTAAGCAGAACTGGCGCTGTGGGATGAACCAAACGTAGTGTTAAGGCGCCTAAAAAACGCTCATGGGACACCATGAAAGGCGTTGGTCGCTCATGACAGCAGGACGGTGGCCATGGAAGTCGGAATCCGCTAAGGAGTGTGCAACGACTCACCTGCCGAAGCGACCAGCCCTGAAAATGGATGGCGCTGAAGCGTTTTGCCTATACACTACCGTTACCGGCAATCGGCGCGTGCGTGTCAAAGCGCACGCGTATTATGCCGTAACGAGTAGGACGTGCGCGGCGGAGTGCGCAGAAGGGTCTGGGCGTGAGCCCGCCTGGAGCCTCCGTCGGTGCAGATCTTGGTGGTAGTAGCAAATACTCCAGCGAGGCCCTGGAGGACTGACGTGGAGAAGGGTTTCGCGTGAACAGTAGTTGCTCGCGAGTCAGTCGATCCTAAGCTCAAGGAGAGATCTTATGTCGATGCGGCGTGTTTATATATATTTTGTGTATATGATAAATAACGCCCTTTGAGCGAAAGGGAATCCGGTTCCTATTCCGGAACCCGGCAGCGGAACCGTTTCAATAATCGTTCTCTCGTTTCTCAAGCGAGTGTTCGACGGGGTAACCCAAAGTGGCCTGAAGACGCCGCCGAGTGGTCCGGGAAGAGTTTTCTTTTCTGCCTGAGCGTTCGAGTTCCATGGAATCCTATAGAAGGGAGATATGGTTCGGAACGCGAAGAGCACCGCATTTGCGGCGGTGTCCGGATACTCTCTGCGGACCTTGAAAATTCAGGTGAGGGATGTACGTGGAGATGTCGCGCCGGCTCGTACCCATATCCGCAGCAGGTCTCCAAGGTGAAGAGCCTCTAGTCGATAGAATAATGTAGGTAAGGGAAGTCGGCAAATTGGATCCGTAACTTCGGAATATGGATTGGCTCTGAGGACCGGGGCGTGTCGGGTTTGGACGGGAAGCGGATGCGGCCGGTGCCGGGCCTGGTCGATGCTCGCGCGTGTCTCCATCGCAAGGTGGTCTCGCGCGTCGTGCTGAATCCGGACCCGCGTTCCGGCCTTTCGCGGATCTTCCTAGCCGTAAGTCCGCGTCGGTTTCGTCTCGTGCGCGATCGGCGCGGTACTGTACGACCGCCGTTCAACGGTCAGCTCAGAACTGGCACGGACAAGGGGAATCCGACTGTCTAATTAAAACAAAGCATTGCGATGGCCCTCGCGGGTGTTGACGCAATGTGGTTTCTGCCCAGTGCTCTGAATGTCAACGTGAAGAAATTCAAGCAAGCGCGGGTAAACGGCGGGAGTAACTATGACTCTCTTAAGGTTAAGACCCCATCTCGGTTATCCGAGCAACGGGCGCGGTGGCCTTCAATTGATCTGAAGTAGATGGTTCCGAAAGGTTCCTCGGCGGTTACCCGTCAAACGTGGTGGAGGTAGCTTTACCGACACGGGAGCTATGGGGGAGGGGAGCCCACTGGGAGGCTACCAGTGCCCCTCCATTGGCGTCGGATTCGTAGTGGCTTGGCGCCAGGTGTTGATAGGACAAATGTGGGGAGATTGTTGTCCATTTGTTTGCGTATAGCATATCTCTCAATAGGAGACGGCCAGTGTGGGCTGGGTCCCGATCTCCGCCTCTGGTTCGTATGGGCGAAACGTCTGTGGAGTACCGCGACTGGGGGTGCTTGCCGCCTGGGTTAACAGGCGAAATTGAAGAGTCATAATTGGTTGTCTGTGACCCTCTACGTCTGACCAACGCACTATACCGGGACTGGAGCGAAAGCTGTTGTGCTGTAACCTACCTAGTAGGCGGTGTGCGTTGGGATTCTAGCAGTTAGAAAGGCAGACAGTAAGTACCGCCATCCGACGTCGGGCCGGGTGCGCTGGGGGGCTTGCCAGCCCCCCAGACCCCCCGCCCGGCGATAGCAACTATGACTCTCTTGAGATAGCCAAATGCCTCGTCATCTAATTAGTGACGCGCATGAATGGATTAACGAGATTCCCGCTGTCCCTATCTACTACTTCGTCGCCGGCTCTCGTAGCGAGCGGACGTGTTTTGTGCTCTCTGCGTTAGTCGCCGCCCAAGTTTCTGTGATTCGTTGTGTTCTTGACCAATCGCGTTGTGTGGGTGGAGCTTGTGCGCGACGTCCGCCACTGTAAGCAGTGTGGGTGGAGCCACAGGTGCGTATTTTTATCAGTGATTTATGACACTAATTAGCTAATTACTTTGTTTACGCTATTTCTTTTGTTGAACCATTTTTTGCAGTAATTAGCTAATGACTTTGTTTATTTGATATTCTTTTGTGTTTTTATTATACTTTATTGACTTCATATTATTTAGATAGCTTATAAGAATTATTTAGTGTTAGGTATTAGGTAGTTATTTAGCCTTTAGTTAGTTAGTGTTAGGGAAGAGACAGGACTCAGTGTAGCTATAGGATTATTTTTGCCTTTTATTTTTTTCTTTCGTGTATTTTATTGTGCGTGCGTATTTGTCTGACGTGCAAGTATGGACGATTCCGAAAGCCTCCTTCGGGAGGCGGTTGAGGAGAAGCGGAAGGAGCTGGAGGAGCTTGAGGCGTTAGCGCTCTTCACGCCAAGGAAATCCTTGGCTAGGACACCTCCAGGAGGATTCAGCAGCGTGGCTGAGGTGAGCCAGGGTGCGGAGAAGCGCCCGCTACAGTCACCTGAGGAGCTGCAGGAGGCAATCCGACGCCGGTTGGAGCCGGTAGCTAGCAGCTCCAGGAGAGAATTACCGAGAGGAGAAAAGGAGAAGGAGGCGGAACCAAAATCAATGAGGGAGCAAGACATCGAGGAGCTTATTGAGCTGGCAAATACGGCCGGGAGCAACATAATGTCGGCGGCAACGGGCCCAACAAATAAGCTTAACAAGTCGGACCTGGGGCTAATTGGAACCCAGGTTCAGCGCCTCACGGCGGTGGTCGCCACTCTCGCGGGCAGATTGTTAAAAGCGTCGGAGCAATCCAAGGCCTTCCGCGGAGAAGCGGGGGCCCCGGTCGTAATGGAAAAGGAGACGTACGCGACCATGCTGCGAACAGGGAGGACAGCAACACAGCCAAAACCAGTGAGTATGGGTACCTCAATAGCGGTGTACCCATCGGAGGACAGCTCCATTAAAACAGCAGAGGAGACCAAGGCCGTTCTAAAAGAGGCAATTAACCCACATACCATGGGGCTGCAGGTGGCACGTCTGCGCAAAGTGGGGAATGCAGGAGTTGTCCTCCAGACAAGGAATAGAGAGGATATAGAGAAAATCAGAAAGGCCATGCCGGCGAACTTGAAGGTGCAGGAGACGGGCCAGAAGACGCCGCTTGTTGCAATTTTGAACGTGAGCGGCCATGTGAAGGACGGAGAAGACTTGCTGGGCGCGCTCCGCACCCAGAATTTCAACGATGTGGACCCCAAGGAAGGCTTTCCCAAGGTGGCCTTCTATAAGAAGACAAAGGGGGGCTCCTGCACCACTGTAGTGCTGGCATGCAGTGCTAAGTGGAGGGATCGTTTAATGTCCAGGGAGAGAGTCTACATCGACTGGGAACGATATTTAGTGAGGGACTTCCTGGACATCACCTGCTGTGCAAAATGCCAGTGGTATGGGCACTCCATGAAGCACTGCAAAGCAGAGAGGGAGACTTGCAGTAAGTGCGGTGACGTCGGGCATGGCCATAAGGAGTGCAAGTCGAAGAAGGAGAGGTGCGCCACCTGTGTCAAAGCAGGGAAGTTAGGCGACGACCACAGGACCGCAGCGCTTACTTGTCCGGCCAGAATAGCGGCGCAGAAGAGGGCAGCCGAACGAACCAACTATGGCTGCTAACCACAGATATGTGAACGTCGGGCAGATAAATCTCCAGGGAGCGGCAACGGCGACGGCGGAACTTCCGGAAATCGCCCACAGGCTGGGTCTCGATATCGTTCTTGTTCAAGAACAATATGGGAGGTCCCAGCTGCAGGGGCTGCTGCAGTGCACGGACGAAGGGAAGGCAGGTATCTACCTAAACAGCACCAGGATAGCGGGATTGATCCTGCCGGAACTTTCAACATCGCACTGTCTAGTAGCACACTTCCGGGGGGGCGGCGGCGACATCTACGTGGTATCGGCGTACTTCCAGTATAGCGAGAACATCGACATCCACATTCACCACTTGGACCGCGTACTGGAAGTCCTCCGGGGAAAACAAGTTGTCATCGGGGCCGATACCAATACTCACTCGCCGCTCTGGCACAGTCGCCGTGAGCAGTTCGAGGGAAGAGGCGCAGAGACATCCAGGAGGAGGACAGCGATGGAGAGCTTTATACTCTCGAGGGGGCTCCTCGTGCACAATAAGGCGGGGGAACCGGATACTTTTAAGACGATTAACGGTTCCTCCAACATCGACGTCCCATTAACAGACTGGAAAGTCAGGGAAGAAGAGAGCACAAGCGACCACCAGCTCATAACGTTCTCCATCGCAAAGGACGACCCATCAGCCGCACGGCACCAGGGAGAGCTAGAGCCAGGGAGAGAGCCAACGAGGTACCGGGATCGAAGTGTGGACTGGGATCGGTTTTGTACAACACTCTCGTGGCGTGTAGGTAGGCTGGACTACCGAAAGCCAGCACAAGAACTGTGCAACCAGTTCGTCTCGATGCTCGATCGTACAGCTGGGGAGTGTTTAGGTGTAGACAAGGGGAAAAATCGGGTGCGGGGTCATGAATGGTGGTCAAGAAAACTTGATCACCTTCGTAGGGAGCACAACCGGTTGCGTCGGGAATGGCAGCAGTCTCGGCGTGCGGGCGGACTGGCAGAAGAAATCTGCAAAGGACGCTTCCATCGAGCACGTACGATATATAGGAAGTCTATGCGGGAAGCGGAGACCAACCACTTCTCGAAATTAGCCGACAGTGGGAATGACGATCCGTGGGGCATGGCGTACCGGGCCGCTACCGGCAGGGTGCGCCCGCCCGCGAACGTCATTAATGGGTTGAAGCTTGCGCAAGGCTACGCTGTTGACATCCGCAGCGCTATGGGAGGGATACTGGCAGTGATGTGTCCGGACGACGACAGGGCGGCTGATTCCGACTATCATGTACAGGTGCGCCTGGCGGCAGCTTGCGTGCCCAGTGGTCGAACGGTGGGCCCTCCCACCAGGGAACAGATCGGCCAAATTATCCGGAGCCTACCGAACAAGGCGCCGGGTACAGATGGGATCACCGCTCGGATAGTAAAAGCAGCGTGGAAGGTGGCCGCGAGCGAGATGACTGTAATGTACGGTAAGTGTATAGAAGAGGGCGTGTTTCCCGATGTATGGAAGGAAGGCCGGTTGATAGTACTGCCAAAGGGTGATGGGAAGGCGACTGACCCAAAGGCGTATAGACCCATCACCCTCTTGCCAGTACTGGGTAAGGTGCTTGAGCAGTTGATATGCGAATGTACTCCGGGTCTGTACAGTCGCATGTCAACCCGTCAACATGGGTTTATGAAAGGGAGGTCCACGATAACGGCACTGAACGCTATTCAATTAACAGTGAACACCAGCACACACAAGTACGTACACGCGATCACGTTGGATATATCTGGGGCTTTCGACAACGCGTGGTGGCCAATGGTACTGCTTAAGTACAAGCAGGGAGGCTGCCCACCCAACATCTACCGTTGTCTGAGTTCCTACTTCGTCAACCGACGAGTAGGTATGTTCGTTGGAGCCGATGCAGTGTGGAAAACCTCTACTATGGGGTGTCCACAGGGCTCAGTGCTCGGCCCGACTTTATGGAACGTGTTGTTGAACGACCTTTTGGAAACGAGCATGCCAACAGGGGTGGGAATGGTAGCGTATGCGGATGACGTGACGCTCCTCATAGAGGCGAACTCCAGAGCGGATATCGAGGCCAATGCCCGGGCGGCGCTTGAGAAAATCACAGACTGGGGGGTCAGAAACCGGCTGAGTTTTTCTCCCAGGAAAACAAAGTCTATAACTTTAAAGGGAACTCTCAGGCGACCTCCGGTCATCAGAATGAACGGGCAATCTGTCACAGCGGTCGATAATGTAAAAATACTGGGCATCACAATTGATGGTAAGGGATCATTTGCAGAGCACGCCTTGGATATCGGGGAGCGAGCCGCGAAGTGTTTCGGCAAAATGGCTAGGGTATCTTCAACCTCTTGGGGCATACGATACAAGGCACTTAAGCTCTTGTATAGAGGGACATTCGTAGCAACCTTGACTTACGCGGCAAGCACCTGGTATCACAGGGCATTTTTGCATGTGGTGTCGAGTCGGTTGCTCAGGACTCAACGAACGTCGTTGGTGCTGCTCACCAAGGCGTACCGCTCCACGAGCACGGCCGCACTGCCAGTTTTAGCAGGGGTACTTCCGGCAGACCTGGAAGTTTATCGTGCGGGCAAGATCGAGGCGACCAGGGGCGATAGGGTTAAAAAGGAGCTCGCGTCATTAAAGAAGGACATCCACTCCGAAGTGGTGAACATGTGGCAGGAGCGCTGGGAACGCGAGGAGAGAGGTGGCGAACTCAGACGCTTCTTCCCATGTGTCGGGGAAAGACTCCTGGCGTCGTGGGTGCATTCCGACCATTACACGTCGCAGCTGTTGACGGGGCATGGGCAGTTCAACAGCAAGCTTAGGGACCTGGGGCTAAAAGGGGACGGCACATGTCCATGTGGCGCGACGGACGAGAACCGCGACCACGTGCTGTGGGATTGCAGCTTGTACGAGGAAGCAAGAGGCGAAATGCTGGACCATCTAACGAGGACAAGACCAGGACCAGTTTATTACGGAGACTTGGTATCCTCTGAGGAGAATTTCTCCAGGCTGATGAGATATGCCGCAAGTTGGTACCGTGTCAGGAGAGTGATGGAGGGGTAAACCAAGACGGTGACGAAGACAGAGAAAGGAAGACCAAGAGAAGAAGAGGAGATTAGGAAGAAGGAGAGCCCGGCGACGAAGAAGCCGTATCTGTGGTCGGCCGCCCCCAGAAAGGGGGAGAGGGACATCTAGGGACGCATATTAAAAAAGAGAACTTGTAGGGAGTCAAGAAAATGTGCCGGACCTCAAATCCGGTACATCTCCCGCTGTTTCGGTCGGTACCTAGGTCTTGTTGACCGAAAGGTCGGTAAGACCATGGGAAGGAGGTGGGTTATGTCCCTATCTACTATCTAGCGAAACCACAGCCAAGGGAACGGGCTTGGGAGAATCAGCGGGGAAAGAAGACCCTGTTGAGCTTGACTCTAGTCTGGCATTGTAAGGAGACATGAGAGGTGTAGCATAAGTGGGAGATCGTTCGCGGTCGTCGCTGAAAAACCACTACTTTCATTGTTTCATTACTTACTCGGTTGGGCGGAAGCGGTGCGCGGTCGATAATATCGGCGGGCGTACGGTGTTTCGTTCCAAGCGTGCAGAGTGGCGACGTGGCGGCAACGCTCGTCGCCGTACAACTCCCGCGTGATCCGGTTCGAGGACACTGCCAGGCGGGGAGTTTGACTGGGGCGGTACATCTGTCAAAGAATAACGCAGGTGTCCTAAGGCCAGCTCAGCGAGGACAGAAACCTCGCGTGGAGCAAAAGGGCAAAAGCTGGCTTGATCCAGATGTTCAGTACGCATAGGGACTGCGAAAGCACGGCCTATCGATCCTTTAGTATAAAGAGTTTTTAGCAAGAGGTGCCAGAAAAGTTACCACAGGGATAACTGGCTTGTGGCGGCCAAGCGTTCATAGCGACGTTGCTTTTTGATCCTTCGATGTCGGCTCTTCCTATCATTGCGAAGCAAAATTCGCCAAGCGTTGGATTGTTCACCCATCAAAAGGGAACGTGAGCTGGGTTTAGACCGTCGTGAGACAGGTTAGTTTTACCCTCCTGATGGCGTGTCGTTGCGATAGTAATACTGCTCAGTACGAGAGGAACCGCAGTTTCGGACATTTGGTTCATGCACTCGGCCGAGCGGCCGGTGGTGCGAAGCTACCATCCGCGGGATTATGCCTGAACGCCTCTAAGGCCGAAGCCAGCCTAGCCGAATCCGGCAAGGATATACTCACTGTGGAGCCCCGAGTGTCGGGAGGCTCTAAACAATGTGACTTTACTAGTCGCGTTTTATTCGTAAGACGCGACGTCGAAGCCCATTTGGAACGCGACGAACGGTGCGAGCGGTATTAACACGTGCACCACGGCGTCGAAGTTTCGAATTTACCTCAGTTCGATGTCGGGGCTCGGAATAGTCTGTAGACGACTTACGTTCCTGGCGGGGTGTTGTGCTCGGTAGAGCAGCGTCGTGCTGCGATCTGTTGAGACTCAGCCCTACGCCAGGTGATTCGTCCGAGGACGCATCGTCGCCGAGAAGCAGAGTTGTGTGTGTGTGTGCAAACAAACAACAGGCCAACATATAATTATTATAATAACATAATAATATAAATAATATTATCATGATATTTCGTCGTGACGGACGCGTCACGCGATTTCTCATGATTATAAAATTTTACAATATATTATTATTTATTATAGTTGAAAGACGTGGTTGATGTTGTACACGGCGACTACTCTAATGATAACGAGTACGATCATTTTCAGGTTATTATGTCGAGTCGAGTGTTGTGATAAGTGTACATCGCCGTCGGCGGCGGCGGCGGCTCCGGTGGTGTTGGGCGCGCTGCGCAAATTCCAAAAGCGAGTACGATCGGCCCCAATAGCGGGTACGGTCGATTCCTCAATAGCGAGTACCGCCTAGCGCGAGGAGCGCGGCGCTCCCTGCCGGTCTCCCCGGACGGATATCTCACTTACTTGTTTTCTCCAATAACGAGTACCGCCGAGCGCGAGGAGCGCGGCGCTCCCTGCCGGTCTCCATCTTTTCTCTTGTTCCTTGTACACCAGAACATTATAGTTTTTGACCAATATTCGTGTCCCCTAATAATTGCATGTTCTGTCCGTTTTTTTTTTTTAATTAAATAAAATAAATTATTAATTATTAATTTATCATAAAAATACCTACGAGAAAAAGTGTAGGTGATAAAATTATCTATAAAAAATGTACCGATACTTTTTTTCCTACGAGCCACCGTTTCTGAGATAATAACTATTCAAAAACTTATAAAAACGCGCTAAGTACACTACTACCTCATAGGTGGCGTGGAAACTAACTTTTTGAATCTAACACTAAGTATTGATACATTTTTAATGGATAATTTTACGATCTACAATTTTTGTCCGAGATACTTTTATGATAAAACTTACCTACCGTTTTGCTGAAAATCGCGAAAAACGAATGTGATTAAGTAAGTAAGTAAGTACGTAAGTAAGTAAGTAAGCAACTAAGTAAGTAAGTAAATAGGTAAGTAAGTAAGTAAGTAAGAAAGAATTACGTTTAAAGATATTTATTTCTCATTAAAAACATAATATTGTCACTTACATGAGAACATAAAAATATGATGTAATAATTTATCCGCCGTTCTTTAGATGTTCAGTACATACATGTTACACATTATAGTACTTATTCTTCTTCACAAAATTTAAGATTACACACTTTTACAGGGCACTGTCACATAACAAACAATTTCAGACATGTGTTTTATAAAAACTTTGAAACAATATAGTCTGATAGGTCACGTTTAAATGTTTTTAGTGACCTAATCTTTTTGAGAGATGAAGGTAGACTATTAAAAAGTTGTGCGCCCTCGTAAATAAACATACGCTTGCCGTAATTTGTTCTTGTCTTAGGTAGTATCAAGTAGCTGGCTCGTCTCGTGCTGCGTTTAGACGCATGTTTAGTTTGGGTGAGTAAGATTGATGTATGATAAGAATTTTGATTTGATTTGAAATATATTTTTTTTTGGAGGTTTTTTATTTGGTTTCGGAGGGAAAATGAAATGTACGTGTCGCGCGTTTATTACTGATCATTATCGTACTCGTTATTAATAAAGTAAAAAAAAAAAAAAAAAAAAAAAAAAAAAGATTTTTTCTTCGAAGCCGCAATGCATATTCAATATTATGTTATTAATAAATAGTAAAATCAAATCAAAATCACTTTATTCACATATCAGAGAGTTTACACGTTCATATCGTTCGCGTGCACCACACATACGGCAGTCGGCGTCGAGAGTCGAGTCCGTAGCGAACGGTTCGCGACGCCGAATTCAACGCCGCTCAAGTTTTTTCTTGTAAAAAGAGTGAAAAACGCACGCGACAAAAATACAAAAACGCACAACACCAACCACCACCCCCAGCCACAACAACTGCTGCTGTTTTATTATTCTCGTCGTCGTCATCGTCATTCATATTTTATTTAATATATATTTATATTTGAGTAAGTTTGTGAATGCGCGCGATGATAACGACGATGATATAATAACAATACGGTTGTTGGTACTCTCGGGGCAGAGCTGGTGTGTCTGTGTCTGTGTTTGTGTCGCGCGTTGTTTTATATGTTCTTTTTTTACAATATAAAAAATGAGACAGACTCACCGCGCTGTGTCGATCGAGCGTTTTCGAGTTTCCCTATGCGGATGATATTTGATTTGGTGATTTGAAAGGTTTTTTGTGATTTCGTTTCTCATAATTCCTCTCTTCACTCTCTCTATAGTATCATACGCTGCGGCGATCCTCGTCACGTTGAAAGCGATCGTGTAAATTTTTTGCGCGCACCAAGACGCCGACTGGGCTTCGACGGTTTCCCTCTGTTAAGATTTTTAACGTGAGGGCCCGCACGCTCAGACCCTTCTGCGCACTCCGCCGCGCACGTCCTACTCGTTACGGCATAATACGCGTGCGCTTTGACACGCACGCGCCGATTGCCGGTAACGGTAGTGTATAGGCAAAACGCTTCAGCGCCATCCATTTTCAGGGCTGGTCGCTTCGGCAGGTGAGTCGTTGCACACTCCTTAGCGGATTCCGACTTCCATGGCCACCGTCCTGCTGTCATGAGCGACCAACGCCTTTCATGGTGTCCCATGAGCGTTTTTTAGGCGCCTTAACACTACGTTTGGTTCATCCCACAGCGCCAGTTCTGCTTACCAAAATTGGCCCACTTGGCACCGTCATCAGATCTCCGGCTTCATCGTTCGAGTAAGCCGGAGTTCTCACCCATTTAAAGTTTGAGAATAGGTTGAGGTCGTTTCGGCCCCAATGCCTCTAATCATTCGCTTTACCGGATGAGACTGTTACGAGTCGACGCCAGCTATCCTGAGGGAAACTTCGGACGGAACCAGCTACTAGATGGTTCGATTAGTCTTTCGCCCCTATACCCAGTTCCGACGATCGATTTGCACGTCAGAATCGCTACGGTCCTCCATCAGGGTTTCCCCTGACTTCGACCTGACCAGGCATAGTTCACCATCTTTCGGGTCCCAGCATCTGTGCTCAGAGCGCGCCCGCATTCGCTGATTGGAAACGAGACGCCTCGGGAGTGCGAGAGATCGATTTTTGACGACCGACGCTCCATCCTCCCTGAGCGCGCGACAAGCGCGCGCCTTCACTTTCGTTGCGCCTTTCAGTTTTGTCTGTTTGAATTCATAACTCAATGACTCGCACACATGCTAGACTCCTTGGTCCGTGTTTCAAGACGGGTCCTGCGAGTGCCCGAAACAGTAACATCGCCGACTGATACGCGCACAGTCCGAGACTACACGGCTGCGACGACAGCGGCGTCGCGTCAGCATCCGCACAAGGGCAGGATGTCGACGACGACTCTCGCTCGCGTCGGGCCGGACGCGTCCCCGGATGGAGACGCGTGCGCGTTTCATGACAAGTACCGTCCGCCGCCGGCCGGCGATCGTCACGGTCGGACGGCTGTGCGCGTGAACGCGCAGCCGCCCGGCTCCCGGACAACGCTTAGGCCGAACAGACGAACGGGTCGCGATGCATAATGTGTACTAAGAGAGAAGTGCACGCCGTCCGGGTGCGTCAACGGCGGCGACCGGTGAACGCGAGCACGAGTCTCGCGCACATCGCGGCACGCCGCCGTACGCCCCGGAGTGACGATGAATCTCTCCGTTCGTTCATTCGAGTTTCGCAGGTTTACCCCTGAACGGTTTCACGTACTCTTGAACTCTCTCTTCAAAGTTCTTTTCAACTTTCCCTCACGGTACTTGTTCGCTATCGGTCTCGCGGTTATATTTAGCCTTAGATGGAGTTTACCACCCACTTAGGGCTGCACTCTCAAGCAACCCGACTCTGAGGAGAGTCCCTCTCGCGGACTCGCTCCGTCGCTACGGGCCTGGCACCCTCTATGGGAAAACGGCCCCGTTCAAGACGAACTTGGACGGGAGCGGCGACCGCGAGAAAGCGGAACCTCCCTAACACCACATGTCCCACGACCGTGACGACCGCGGGATTCGGCGCTGGGCTTATCCCTGTTCGCTCGCCGCTACTGAGGGAATCCTGGTTAGTTTCTTTTCCTCGTACGCGTAGTACCGCGATCGAAGCGCCCTTCGGACGTCGAGTCCGCCTACTCGTTTGCACGCTCACGTCGGGCCGAAATAACACGTGCAGCGCACGGGACGCGAACCGAAGGCGCAGCCACGCACGCCGTTCACATAGAGAGCTCTGCATAGATTAATTAAAATTAATCACGAGATATCCGCGTGTGACAGCGAACGAGCGCGCCCCGGTACCGCGCCCGTCTCCGTGACCCACGTCGGGCGTGAGGCGGAGACGGCGTTGCACGCGAACAGCACCACGCGTTGCGGCTTATTTTACATTTTCGAACGGATCGAGCGGGCCCCGGAAAACCGGCGGGGTTTACCCGAGCCCGGCCCGAAGACCGTCACTCGTTTTACACGTTTTTTAGGCGCGCAAACAGTGTTGTCAGCATACAGCGACGGCGTCGTCGTATTCTTTTATGCAGCCGGCCCTCAGACAGGAGTGGTCCTGGATATTTCTCCACGGACCGCAATGTGCGTTCGAAATGTCGATGTTCAAATGTGTCCTGCAGTTCACACTATGACGCGCAGTTAACTGCGTTCTTCATCGACCCGCGAGCCAAGTGATCCACCGTTCAGGGTAATAGTTTTTATATTTAGAAAATACGTGAACGATCTCTGTGTGTAACAAAATATTATGTGACGCACGCATTGCGCGTACGTCGTGATCTCGACTCGCTTCGCACTCGACATGAGCGCGTCGCGAGACGCACGCGCGTCGCGTACATGCGAACCGCGCCCGCCGAAGCGTCGTGCCGGAGACGTCGTGCCGGACACCCCCCCCACTTGCGGCGGGAGATGTCAGCGCGCGCGCGGCAAACGCGACAACGGAGCACAGAGAGCACATCGCGAGCGCGAAAATAATCAGTGATTGACACGTGATTGAAGTTATCATCGTCAACAGTCGGCTGTGAGCGAAGCGTGTCGGCGACAACGCTCGCGCACGCGACCGTTACACGTTAATGATCCTTCCGCAGGTTCCCCTACGGAAACCTTGTTACGACTTTTACTTCCTCTAAATGATCAAGTTTGGTCAACTTCCCAGCAACGCCGACGGCTGCGAAGCCACCGCGTGTCGGTCCGAAGACCTCACTAAATCATTCAATCGGTAGTAGCGACGGGCGGTGTGTACAAAGGGCAGGGACGTAATCAACGCGAGCTTATGACTCGCGCTTACTAGGAATTCCTCGTTTATGGGGGATAATTGCAAACCCCAATCCCCAGCACGAAGGAGTTTCAACGGGTTGCCCGGGCCTCTAGGCCAGGGAGAACATGTTGATTCCTTCAGTGTAGCGCGCGTGCGGCCCAGGACATCTAAGGGCATCACAGACCTGTTATTGCTCAATCTCGTGCGGCTCGAAGCCGCCGGTCCCTCTAAGAAGAATTTTAATACGCCGCCAGTGAGTTGCGCGACCCTGAAGCCGCGCACACCTAAATGACGACGCCTATTTAGCAGGCTAGAGTCTCGTTCGTTACCGGAATTAACCAGACAAATCGCTCCACCAACTAAGAACGGCCATGCACCACCACCCACCGAATCAAGAAAGAGCTGTTAATCTGTCAATCCTTCCGGTGTCCGGGCCTGGTGAGATTTCCCGTGTTGAGTCAAATTAAGCCGCAGGCTCCACTCCTGGTGGTGCCCTTCCGTCAATTCCTTTAAGTTTCAGCTTTGCAACCATACTCCCCCCGGAGTCCAAAATCTTTGGTTTCCCGGAAGCTGCCCGCCGAGCCATTGTAGTAACGTCGGCGGATCGCTAGATGACATATTTACGGTTAGAACTAGGGCGGTATCTAATCGCCTTCGAACCTCTAACTTTCGTTCTTGATTGATGAAAACACCTTTGGCAAATGCTTTCGCTGATGTTCGTCTTGCGACGATCCAAGAATTTCACCTCTAACGTCGCAATACGAATGCCCCCAGTTATCCCTATTAATCATTACCTCGGAGTTCTGAAAACCAACAAAATAGAACCGAGATCATATTCTATTATTCCATGCACGAAATATTCAAGCGGCATTTTGAGCCCGCTTTGAGCACTCTAATTTGTTCAAAGTAAAATTGTCGGCCCATCTCGACACTCACTGAAGAGCACCGCGATAGGATTTTGATATTGAACCGGCGTTTTACCGCCGGCTCACCGACGATATGCTCCGCAGACGTGTCAGTATCACCGCGGATGCGATGCACCGACAGCGCGGCGCACAAATGCAACTACGAGCTTTTTAACCGCAACAATTTTAGTATACGCTATTGGAGCTGGAATTACCGCGGCTGCTGGCACCAGACTTGCCCTCCAATTGTTCCTCGTTAAAATATTTAAAGTGTACTCATTCCGATTACGAGGCCTCGTAAGAGTCCCGTATCGTTATTTTTCGTCACTACCTCCCCGTGCCGGGAGTGGGTAATTTGCGCGCCTGCTGCCTTCCTTGGATGTGGTAGCCGTTTCTCAGGCTCCCTCTCCGGAATCGAACCCTGATTCCCCGTTACCCGTGACAACCATGGTAGTCGCAGAAACTACCATCGAAAGTTGATAAGGCAGACATTTGAAAGATGCGTCGCCGGTACTGGACCATGCGATCGGCAAAAGTTATCCAGATTCATCAAAATTAACGACTTCGGACGCGAGGCCCTCCGTCGATTGGTTTTGATCTAATAAAAGCACTCATCCCATCACTGGTCAGAGCTCTGATTGCATGTATTAGCTCTAGAATTACCACAGTTATCCAAGTAACTGAGTAAGATCTAAGGAACCAAAACTGATATATTGAGCCATTCGCGGTATCGCCTTAATACGGCTTGCACTGAGACATGCATGGCTTAATCTTTGAGACAAGCATATAACTACTGGCAGGATCAACCAGGGAGCTGCTGCAAACAACGATTGTTGTCGCGCTCAGCGCGTCATGCGTCGCGATCTCCCCTTAGGGCGTCGCGACTATGACATCTTGAACATATCGTGAGATATCCGTTCGCGCACTGTATACTATATATCTCAAAGGCATACGGTGCGCGTTGAACGAATCATAAATCGGCGATGGGCCGATTGTATGTTATGAAAGTTCAGTAACGAGAGTCCCTTCGGGTAATAATAAAAATGATGACACGCAATAGAAGCGTTATCAACGTATTAATATCGGTACACGTCGTGATCACAAATCGGATCGACGCCCGGTGCTTGAGAGGAGCGTGAACGTCTCGCACGCGTGAAATGCGCGACGCGTTCCGGCTTGCGGGCCCTCACGTTAAAAATCTTAACAGAGGGAAACCGTCGAAGCCCAGTCGGCGTCTTGGTGCGCGCAAAAAATTTACACGATCGCTTTCAACGTGACGAGGATCGCCGCAGCGTATGATACTATAGAGAGAGTGAAGAGAGGAATTATGAGAAACGAAATCACAAAAAACCTTTCAAATCACCAAATCAAATATCATCCGCATAGGGAAACTCGAAAACGCTCGATCGACACAGCGCGGTGAGTCTGTCTCATTTTTTATATTGTAAAAAAAGAACATATAAAACAACGCGCGACACAAACACAGACACAGACACACCAGCTCTGCCCCGAGAGTACCAACAACCGTATTGTATAATAACAATAAACTCTCTGATATGTGAATAAAGTGATTTTGATTTGATTTTACTATTTATTAATAACATAATATTGAATATGCATTGCGGCTTCGAAGAAAAAATCGCTTTTTTTTTTTTTTTTTTTTTTTTTTTTTTTTTTAATAACGAGTACGATAATGATCAGTAATAAACGCGCGACACGTACATTTCATTTTCCCTCCGAAACC
This sequence comes from Leptidea sinapis, assembly GCF_905404315.1. NCBI lineage: Eukaryota > Metazoa > Arthropoda > Insecta > Lepidoptera > Pieridae > Leptidea > Leptidea sinapis. The sequence goes on along the minus strand of NC_066309.1, from coordinate 8,139,476 downwards.
AAATAAAAAACCTCCAAAAAAAAATATATTTCAAATCAAATCAAAATTCTTATCATACATCAATCTTACTCACCCAAACTAAACATGCGTCTAAACGCAGCACGAGACGAGCCAGCTACTTGATACTACCTAAGACAAGAACAAATTACGGCAAGCGTATGTTTATTTACGAGGGCGCACAACTTTTTAATAGTCTACCTTCATCTCTCAAAAAGATTAGGTCACTAAAAACATTTAAACGTGACCTATCAGACTATATTGTTTCAAAGTTTTTATAAAACACATGTCTGAAATTGTTTGTTATGTGACAGTGCCCTGTAAAAGTGTGTAATCTTAAATTTTGTGAAGAAGAATAAGTACTATAATGTGTAACATGTATGTACTGAACATCTAAAGAACGGCGGATAAATTATTACATCATATTTTTATGTTCTCATGTAAGTGACAATATTATGTTTTTAATGAGAAATAAATATCTTTAAACGTAATTCTTTCTTACTTACTTACTTACTTACCTATTTACTTACTTACTTAGTTGCTTACTTACTTACTTACGTACTTACTTACTTACTTAATCACATTCGTTTTTCGCGATTTTCAGCAAAACGGTAGGTAAGTTTTATCATAAAAGTATCTCGGACAAAAATTGTAGATCGTAAAATTATCCATTAAAAATGTATCAATACTTAGTGTTAGATTCAAAAAGTGAGTTTCCACGCCACCTATGAGGTAGTAGTGTACTTAGCGCGTTTTTATAAGTTTTTGAATAGTTATTATCTCAGAAACGGTGGCTCGTAGGAAAAAAAGTATCGGTACATTTTTTATAGATAATTTTATCACCTACACTTTTTCTCGTAGGTATTTTTATGATAAATTAATAATTAATAATTTATTTTATTTAATTTAAAAAAAAAACGGACAGAACATGCAATTATTAGGGGACACGAATATTGGTCAAAAACTATAATGTTCTGGTGTACAAGGAACAAGAGAAAAGATGGAGACCGGCAGGGAGCGCCGCGCTCCTCGCGCTCGGCGGTACTCGTTATTGGAGAAAACAAGTAAGTGAGATATCCGTCCGGGGAGACCGGCAGGGAGCGCCGCGCTCCTCGCGCTAGGTGGTACTCGCTATTGAGGAATCGACCGTACCCGCTATTGGGGCCGATCGTACTCGCTTTTGGAATTTGCGCAGCGCGCCCAACACCACCGGAGCCGCCGCCGCCGCCGACGGCGATGTACACTTATCACAACACTCGACTCGACATAATAACCTGAAAATGATCGTACTCGTTATCATTAGAGTAGTCGCCGTGTACAACATCAACCACGTCTTTCAACTATAATAAATAATAATATATTGTAAAATTTTATAATCATGAGAAATCGCGTGACGCGTCCGTCACGACGAAATATCATGATAATATTATTTATATTATTATGTTATTATAATATTATATGTTGGCCTGTTGTTTGTTTGCACACACACACACAACTCTGCTTCTCGGCGACGATGCGTCCTCGGACGAATCACATGGCGTAGGGCTGAGTCTCAACAGATCGCAGCACGACGCTGCTCTACCGAGCACAACACCCCGCCAGGAACGTAAGTCGTCTACAGACTATTCCGAGCCCCGACATCGAACTGAGGTAAATTCGAAACTTCGACGCCGTGGTGCACGTGTTAATACCGCTCGCACCGTTCGTCGCGTTCCAAATGGGCTTCGACGTCGCGTCTTACGAATAAAACGCGACTAGTAAAGTCACATTGTTTAGAGCCTCCCGACACTCGGGGCTCCACAGTGAGTATATCCTTGCCGGATTCGGCTAGGCTGGCTTCGGCCTTAGAGGCGTTCAGGCATAATCCCGCGGATGGTAGCTTCGCACCACCGGCCGCTCGGCCGAGTGCATGAACCAAATGTCCGAAACTGCGGTTCCTCTCGTACTGAGCAGTATTACTATCGCAACGACACGCCATCAGGAGGGTAAAACTAACCTGTCTCACGACGGTCTAAACCCAGCTCACGTTCCCTTTTGATGGGTGAACAATCCAACGCTTGGCGAATTTTGCTTCGCAATGATAGGAAGAGCCGACATCGAAGGATCAAAAAGCAACGTCGCTATGAACGCTTGGCCGCCACAAGCCAGTTATCCCTGTGGTAACTTTTCTGGCACCTCTTGCTAAAAACTCTTTATACTAAAGGATCGATAGGCCGTGCTTTCGCAGTCCCTATGCGTACTGAACATCTGGATCAAGCCAGCTTTTGCCCTTTTGCTCCACGCGAGGTTTCTGTCCTCGCTGAGCTGGCCTTAGGACACCTGCGTTATTCTTTGACAGATGTACCGCCCCAGTCAAACTCCCCGCCTGGCAGTGTCCTCGAACCGGATCACGCGGGAGTTGTACGGCGACGAGCGTTGCCGCCACGTCGCCACTCTGCACGCTTGGAACGAAACACCGTACGCCCGCCGATATTATCGACCGCGCACCGCTTCCGCCCAACCGAGTAAGTAATGAAACAATGAAAGTAGTGGTTTTTCAGCGACGACCGCGAACGATCTCCCACTTATGCTACACCTCTCATGTCTCCTTACAATGCCAGACTAGAGTCAAGCTCAACAGGGTCTTCTTTCCCCGCTGATTCTCCCAAGCCCGTTCCCTTGGCTGTGGTTTCGCTAGATAGTAGATAGGGACAACCCACCTCCTTCCCATGGTCTTACCGACCTTTCGGTCATCAAGACCTAGGTACCGACCGAAACAGCGGGAGATGTACCGGATTTGAGGTCCGGCACATTTTCTTGACTCCCTACAAGTTCTCATTTTTTTTTTTTTCGTCCCTAGATGGCCCTCTCCCCCTTTCTGGGGGCGGCCGACCACAACTACGGCTTCGTCGTCGGGCAGCCCATCTTGCAGTTCTTCTCCTCTTCCTAAAGTCTTCCTTTCTCTGTCTTCGACACCGTCTTGGTTTACCCCTCCATCACTCTCCGGTCACGGTACCAACTTGTGGCAAATCTAACCAACCTTGAGAAGTTCACCTCCGAAGAAACAAGATCTCCGTAATGCACTGGTCCCGGATTTTTCCTCTCTAGATGGTCTAACAGTTCACCTCTCGCCCGATCGTACAGACTACATTCCCACAGCACGTGGTCGCGGTTCTCTTCCGTCGCGCCACATGGACAGGTGCCGTCCCCTTTGAGCCCCAGGTCCCTAAGCTTCCCGTTGAACATACCATGCCCCGTTAACAGTTGCGACGTGTAGTGGTCGGGATGCACCCACGTCGCCAGGAGTCTGTCCCCGACACATGGGAAGAAGCGTTTGAGATCGCCACCCCTCTCTTCACGTTCCCAACGCTCCTGCCACATGATGACCACCTCGGAGTGGATGTCTTTCTTCAAGATCGCGAGCTCCTGCTTTACCTTATCGCCCCTGGTCGCCTCTATCTTGCCCGCGCGGTACACCTCCAGGTCGGCTGGAAGCACCCCTGCTAGCACTGGCAGTGCGGCCGTACTCGTGGAGCGATACGCCTTGGTGAGCAGCACCAACGACGTTCGCTGTGTCCTAAGCAACCGGCTAGACACCACATACAGGAACGACCTGTGATACCAGACGCTCGCCGCGTACGTGAGAGTAGCTACGTACGTCCCCCTGTACAAGACTTTAAGAGCCTTGTACTGTATGCCCCATGATGTTGAAGATACCCGTGCCATTTTACCAAAGCACCTCGCGGCTCGCTCTCCGATATCCAAGGCATGCTCGGCAAATGATCTCTTACCATCAATTGTAACGCCCAAGATTTTCACCGAGTCCACCGCTCCTACAGGTTCGCCTGACATTCTAATAACCGGAGGGCGCCCGAACGAACCCTTCAGGGTAATCGACTTAGTTTTCAGCGGTGAAAACTTCAGCCGATTCCTGCGACCCCAAGTCGAGATTCTCTCGAGCACCGCCCCGGCCTTGGTCTCGATAGCAGCCCTAGAATCCGCTTGTATAAGTAGCGTCACGTCGTCCGCGTACGCTACCATTTCGACCCCTGTTGGTACGTCCATTTCCAAAAGGTCGTTCAACAGAATATTCCAAAGTGTAGGGCCGAGCACAGAGCCCTATGGACACCCCATGGTTGACGGTTTCCACACCGTCTCCCCCCCTGCAAACATACCGACCCGTCTATTGACGAAGTACGAGCAGAGACACTTGTATATGTTCGGCGGGCAGCCGCCCTGCTTAAACTTAAGCAGGACCATAGGCCACCATGCATTATCGAATGCACCTGCTATGTCCAACGTTACCGCCTGGACATACTTGTGAGTGCTGGCGTTCACTGTATAGAGAAGCGAGTTCAGAGCCGTTAACGTCGACCTCCCTTTCATAAACCCATGTTGACGGGTTGACATGCGACTGTACAGACCCGGGGTACATTCACATATCAACTGCTCAAGCACCTTACCCAGTACTGGCAAGAGGGTGATAGGTCTATACGCCTTTGGGTCAGTCGCCTTCCCATCACCCTTTGGCAATACTATTAACCGGCCATCCTTCCATACATCGGGGAATACTCCTTCGTTTATGCACTTCACATACATAAGTGTCATCTCACACGCGGCCGCCTTCCACGCTGCCTTAACAATACGAGCGGTGACACCGTCTATCCCCGGAGCCTTGTCCGGTAAATTCCGAATTATTCGGCCTATTTGTTCTCTGGTGGGGGGACTCACCGAGTGACCACTGGGCAAGCAAGCTGCCGCCAGGCGCACCTGCATATGGTAGTCAGAGTCGGCTGCCAGGTCGTCGTCCGGACACATTGCTGCCAGTATCCCTCCCAACGCGCTGCGAATATCGATAGCATACTAAGCAAGCTTAAACCCATTAATGACGTTCGCAGGTGGACGCACCCTACCGGTGGCGGCACGATACGCCATACCCCACGGATCGTCATTCCCACTGTCAGCAAGCCGCGAGAAGTGGTTGGTCTCCGCTTCGCGCATAGACTTTCTGTAGACCGCGCGGGCACGATGGAAGCGCGCCCTGCAGATATCTTCTGCCAGTCCGCCCGCGCGCCGAGACTGTTGCCATTCCCGACGTAATCTGTTATGTTCCCGCCGAAGGTTGTCGAGTTTCCTCGACCACCATTCGTGACCGCGTGTTTGGTCCTTCCCCTTAGCGAACCCTAAGCACTCCCCGGCTGTCCGATCGAGCGTTTGGACAAACTGCTTGCAGAGTTCCTGCGCTGGCTTTCGGCAGTCAAGCCTGCCTACTCGCCACGAGAGCGTAGAACAAAACCGGTCCCAGTTCACACTTCGGTCCCGGAACCTCGTCGGTTCTTCTCCTGGTTCCAGCTCTCCCTGGTACCGCGCGGCTGGTGGGTTTCCTATGGCGATGGAGAACGTAATCAGCTGGTGGTCGCTGCTGCTCTCGTCTTCCCTCACCTTCCAATGCAGTATTGGGACTCCTCTGGTTGTAAATGTCACATCAATGTTGGAGGAACCGTTGACCGTGTTGAAAGTGTACGGTTCCCCCTCCTTATTATGTACGAGGAGCCCCTTTGAGAGGATGAAACTCTCCATCGCCAATCTTCTTCGACTTGCTTCTGCACCTCTTCCCTCAAATTGCTCACGGCGACTGTGCCAGAGCGGAGAGTGCGTGTTGGTATCGGCTCCAATGATAATTTGCTTCCCTCTTAGTGCTTCCAGTACGCGGTCCAAGTGTTCAATGTGGGTTTCAATGCTCTCGCAGTACTGGAAGTACGCCGACACCATGTAGAAGTCTCCGCCTTCCCCCCGGAAGTGTGCCACTAGGCAGTGCGGCGTGGAAAGATGAGGCAGGATCATTCCAGCTATCCTTGTGCTGTTGACGTAGATCCCTGCCTTCGAATCTTCCGCGCACTGTAGCAGCCCCTGCAGCTGGGCCCTCGCATACTGTTCCTGGACAAGAACAATACCGAGACCCAGCCTTTGGGCGATTTCCGGGAGTTCCGCTGTCGCCGTTGCTGCTCCTTGGAGGTTAATCTGCCCGACGTTTATGCTGCGATGCCTAATATCCATAATCGGTTCTTTCGGCTGCCCTCTTCTGCGCCGCTATCCTGGCCGGGCATGTAGAAGCCGCCGTCTTGTGGTCCTCTCCTTGCTTTCCCGCTTTGACGCAGGTGGCGCAACGCACGTTCTTCGCCTTGCACTCCTTGTGGCCATGTCCAGCGTCTCCGCACCTGCTGCAGGTCTCCTTCTCCGCCCTGCAGTGCTTCGCGGAGTGCCCGTACCATTGGCACTTCGAACAGCATGTGACGTCGAGGAAGTCACGCACCAGGTACCGCTCCCAATCAATATATACCCTCTCCCTCGACATCAGTCTGTCCCGCCACTGTGCACTGCAGGCTAGCACTACCGTTGTGCACGAACCTCCTTTGGTTTTCTTGTAGAAGGCCACCCTTGGGAAGCCTTCCTTGGCGTCAACCTCGGAGAAGTTCTGCTGACGCAGTGCTCCGAGGAGTTCTTCTCCATCCTTGACATGGCCCTGGATGTTGAGGATTGCCACCAAGGGTGTCCTTTGTCCAGTCTCCTGCAGTTTCAAGGTTGCGGGCATGGCCTTTTTTATCTTCTCTAAGTCCTCCTTGCTGCGCGTTTGGAGGACAACTCCTGCGTTTCCTACCTTGCGTAGGCGCGCCACCTGCAATCCCATTGTGTGGGGATTAATGGCCTCTTTTAGAGCAGCCTTCGTTTCGTCTGCAGTGCTCAGACCGCTGCTCTCCATGGGGTACACTGCGATTGATGCACCCATCTTCTGCGGCTTGGGTTGGGTCGCCATCCTACCTGTCCTCAACATACTCGCGTATGTGTTCCCTGGGGGGGTAACGCCAGCTGTAATGGGGACGGCTCTTTCCATCTCCTTCGCCTTCAAAAGCCTCCCTGCCAGGGTTGCCACGACCGCTGTAAGCCGCTGCACCTGGGTGCCAATGAGGCCGAGGTCCGCCTTGTTTAGTTTATTTGTAGGCCCAGTAGCGGCCGACATAATAGTGCTGCCCGCTGTGTTGGCCAGCTCAATAAGTTCCTCAATGTCCTGGTCCCTCATCGACATTCCGTCTTTGCTCTTCAGACCACTCGTACTAGGCTCCAACTTCCTTCTCAGAGCCTCCTGTACCTCCTCCGGTGACTGCAGCGGGCGCTTCTCCGCACCCTGCCTGAGCTCCTCAACACTGCCGAATCCTCCTGGAGGCGTCCTGGCCAAGGACTTCCTCGGCGTAAATAGCGCCAACGCCTCCAGCTCCTCCAGCTCCTTCCGCTTCTCCTCTACCGCCTCCCGAAGGAGGCGCTCCGAAGTGTCCATATTCGTATAGCAAGCTTATTAGTATAAATAGAAAAACAAAAATAAAGTCAAAACTAAAAGCTAACTACGAGTCCTGTCTCTTCCCTAACACTTCCTAATACCTAATTACCTAACAACTACCTACTGTCTAATAATAACTAATTCCTAAAAGCTAACTAAATAATATGAGTCAAAACACTAACACAAAAGAAATACAGTAAACAAAGTAATTAACTAATGACCGTCATAAATCAAATAGCAAAAAATTCAAGTCACACAAAAGAAATACAGTAAACAAAGTAATTAACTAATGACCGTCATAAATCAAAAGCGGATTAATTCAGGTCACGTACGCACCTTAGCTCCGCCCACTACACAGACACTCGCGAACGTCGAACACAGGCTCCACCCACACGACGCGATTGGCCGAACGAGCAGCGAATAGTGACACGGCGCGAGAACTTGGGCGGCGACTAACGCAGAGAGCACAAAACACGTCCGCTCGCTACGAGAGCCGACGACGAAGTCAGTAGATAGGGACATAACCCACCTCCTTCCCATGGTCTTACCGACCTTTCGGTCATCAAGACCTAGGTACCGACCGAAACAGCGGGAGATGTACCGGATTTGAGGTCCGGCACATTTTCTTGACTCCCTACAAGTTCTCATTTTTTTTTCGTCCCTAGATGGCCCTCTCCCCCTTTCTGGGGGCGGCCGACCACAACTACGGCTTCGTCGTCGGGCAGCCCATCTTGCAGTTCTTCTCCTCTTCCTAAAGTCTTCCTTTCTCTGTCTTCGACACCGTCTTGGTTTACCCCTCCATCACTCTCCGGTCACGGTACCAACTTGTGGCAAATCTAACCAACCTTGAGAAGTTCACCTCCGAAGAAACAAGATCTCCGTAATGCACTGGTCCCGGATTTTTCCTCTCTAGATGGTCTAACAGTTCACCTCTCGCCCGATCGTACAGACTACATTCCCACAGCACGTGGTCGCGGTTCTCTTCCGTCGCGCCACATGGACAGGTGCCGTCCCCTTTGAGCCCCAGGTCCCTAAGCTTCCCGTTGAACATACCATGCCCCGTTAACAGTTGCGACGTGTAGTGGTCGGGATGCACCCACGTCGCCAGGAGTCTGTCCCCGACACATGGGAAGAAGCGTTTGAGATCGCCACCCCTCTCTTCACGTTCCCAACGCTCCTGCCACATGATGACCACCTCGGAGTGGATGTCTTTCTTCAAGATCGCGAGCTCCTGCTTTACCTTATCGCCCCTGGTCGCCTCTATCTTGCCCGCGCGGTACACCTCCAGGTCGGCTGGAAGCACCCCTGCTAGCACTGGCAGTGCGGCCGTACTCGTGGAGCGATACGCCTTGGTGAGCAGCACCAACGACGTTCGCTGTGTCCTAAGCAGCCGGCTAGACACCACATACAGGAACGACCTGTGATACCAGACGCTCGCCGCGTACGTGAGAGTAGCTACGTACGTCCCCCTGTACAAGACTTTAAGAGCCTTGTACTGTATGCCCCATGATGTTGAAGATACCCGTGCCATTTTACCAAAGCACCTCGCGGCTCGCTCTCCGATATCCAAGGCATGCTCGGCAAATGATCTCTTACCATCAATTGTAACGCCCAAGATTTTCACCGAGTCCACCGCTCCTACAGGTTCGCCTGACATTCTAATAACCGGAGGGCGCCCGAACGAACCCTTCAGGGTAATCGACTTAGTTTTCAGCGGTGAAAACTTCAGCCGATTCCTGCGACCCCAAGTCGAGATTCTCTCGAGCACCGCCCCGGCCTTGGTCTCGATAGCAGCCCTAGAATCCGCTTGTATAAGTAGCGTCACGTCGTCCGCGTACGCTACCATTTCGACCCCTGTTGGTACGTCCATTTCCAAAAGGTCGTTCAACAGAATATTCCAAAGTGTAGGGCCGAGCACAGAGCCCTATGGACACCCCATGGTTGACGGTTTCCACACCGTCTCCCCCCCTGCAAACATACCGACCCGTCTATTGACGAAGTACGAGCAGAGACACTTGTATATGTTCGGCGGGCAGCCGCCCTGCTTAAACTTAAGCAGGACCATAGGCCACCATGCATTATCGAATGCACCTGCTATGTCCAACGTTACCGCCTGGACATACTTGTGAGTGCTGGCGTTCACTGTATAGAGAAGCGAGTTCAGAGCCGTTAACGTCGACCTCCCTTTCATAAACCCATGTTGACGGGTTGACATGCGACTGTACAGACCCGGGGTACATTCACATATCAACTGCTCAAGCACCTTACCCAGTACTGGCAGGAGGGTGATAGGTCTATACGCCTTTGGGTCAGTCGCCTTCCCATCACCCTTTGGCAATACTATTAACCGGCCATCCTTCCATACATCGGGGAATACTCCCTCATTTATGCACTTCACATACATAAGTGTCATCTCACACGCGGCCGCCTTCCACGCTGCCTTTACAATACGAGCGGTGACACCGTCTATCCCCGGAGCCTTGTCCGGTAAATTCCGAATTATTCGGCCTATTTGTTCTCTGGTGGGGGGACTCACCGAGTGACCACTGGGCAAACAAGCTGCCGCCAGGCGCACCTGCATATGGTAGTCAGAGTCGGCTGCCAGGTCGTCGTCCGGACACATTGCTGCCAGTATCCCTCCCAACGCGCTGCGAATATCGATAGCATACCCCTGCGCAAGCTTAAACCCATTAATGACGTTCGCAGGTGGACGCACCCTACCGGTGGCGGCACGATACGCCATACCCCACGGATCGTCATTCCCACTGTCAGCAAGCCGCGAGAAGTGGTTGGTCTCCGCTTCGCGCATAGACTTTCTGTAGACCGCGCGGGCACGATGGAAGCGCGCCCTGCAGATATCTTCTGCCAGTCCGCCCGCGCGCCGAGACTGTTGCCATTCCCGACGTAATCTGTTATGTTCCCGCCGAAGGTTGTCGAGTTTCCTCGACCACCATTCGTGACCGCGTGTTTGGTCCTTCCCCTTAGCGAACCCTAAGCACTCCCCGGCTGCCCGATCGAGCGTTTGGACAAACTGCTTGCAGAGTTCCTGCGCTGGCTTTCGGCAGTCAAGCCTGCCTACTCGCCACGAGAGCGTAGAGCAAAACCGGTCCCAGTCCACACTTCGGTCCCGGAACCTCGTCGGTTCTTCTCCTGGTTCCAGCTCTCCCTGGTACCGCGCGGCTGATGGGTTTCCTATGGCGATGGAGAACGTAATCAGCTGGTGGTCGCTGCTGCTCTCGTCTTCCCTCACCTTCCAATGCAGTATTGGGACTCCTCTGGTTGTAAACGTCACATCAATGTTGGAGGAACCGTTGACCGTGTTGAAAGTGTACGGTTCCCCCTCCTTATTATGTACGAGGAGCCCCTTTGAGAGGATGAAACTCTCCATCGCCAATCTTCTTCGACTTGTTTCTGCACCTCTTCCCTCAAATTGCTCACGGCGACTGTGCCAGAGCGGAGAGTGCGTGTTGGTATCGGCTCCAATGATTATTTGTTTCCCTCTTAGTGCTTCCAGTACGCGGTCCAAGTGTTCAATGTGGGTTTCAATGCTCTCGCAGTACTGGAAGTACGCCGACACCATGTAGAAATCTCCGCCTTCCCCCCGGAAGTGTGCCACTAGGCAGTGCGGCGTGGAAAGATGAGGCAGGATCATTCCAGCTATCCTTGTGCTGTTGACGTAGATCCCTGCCTTCGAATCTTCCGCGCACTGTAGCAGCCCCTGCAGCTGGGCCCTCGCATACTGTTCCTGGACAAGAACAATACCGAGACCCAGCCTTTGGGCGATTTCCGGGAGTTCCGCTGTCGCCGTTGCTGCTCCTTGGAGGTTAATCTGCCCGACGTTTATGCTGCGATGCCTAGCATCCATAATCTGTTCTTTCGGCTGCCCTCTTCTGCGCCGCTATCCTGGCCGGGCATGTAGAAGCCGCCGTCTTGTGGTCCTCTCCCTGCTTTCCCGCTTTGACGCAGGTGGCGCAACGCACGTTCTTCGCCTTGCACTCCTTGTGGCCATGCCCAGCGTCTCCGCACCTGCTGCAGGTCTCCTTCTCCGCCCTGCAGTGCTTCGCGGAGTGCCCGTACCATTGGCATTTCGAACAGCATGTGACGTCGAGGAAGTCACGCACCAGGTACCGCTCCCAATCGATATATACCCTCTCCCTCGACATCAGTCTGTCCCGCCACTGTGCACTGCAGGCTAGCACTACCGTTGTGCACGAGCCTCCTTTGGTTTTCTTGTAGAAGGCCACCCTTGGGAAGCCTTCCTTGGCGTCAACCTCGGAGAAGTTCTGCTGACGCAGTGCTCCCAGGAGTTCTTCTCCATCCTTAACGTGGCCCTGGATGTTGAGGATTGCAACCAAGGGTGTCCTTTGTCCAGTCTCCTGCAGTTTCAAGGTTGCGGGCATGGCCTTCTTTATCTTCTCTAAGTCCTCCTTGCTGCGCGTTTGGAGGACAACTCCTGCGTTTCCTACCTTCCGTAGACGTGCCACCTGCAATCCCATTGTGTGGGGATTAATTGCCTCTTTTAATGCAGCCTTCGTTTCGTCTGCAGTGCTCAGACCGCTGCTCTCCATGGGGTACACCGCGATTGATGCACCCATCTTCTGCGGCTTGGGTTGGGTCGCCATCCTACCTGTCCTCAACATACTCGCGTATGTGTTCCCAGGGGGGGTAACGCCAGCTGTAATGGGGACGGCTCTTTCCGTCTCCTTCGCTTTCAAAAGCCTCCCTGCCAGGGTCGCCACAACCGCTGTAAGCCGCTGCACCTGGGTGCCAATGAGGCCGAGGTCCGCCTTGTTTAGTTTATTTGTGGGCCCAGTAGCGGCCGACATAATAGTGCTGCCCGCTGTGTTGGCCAGCTCAATAAGGTCCTCAATGTCCTGGTCCTTCATCGACATTCCGTCTTTGCTCTTCAGACCACTCGTGCTGGGCTCCAGCTTCCTTCTCAGAGCCTCCTGTACCTCCTCCGGTGACTGCAGCGGGCGCTTCTCCGCACCCTGCCTGAGCTCCTCAACACTGCCGAATCCTCCTGGAGGCGTCCTGGCCAAGGACTTCCTCGGCGTAAATAGCGCTAACGCCTCCAGCTCCTCCAGCTCCTTCCGCTTCTCCTCAACCGCCTCCCGAAGGAGGCGATCAGAATTGTCCATTGTTGCAGTTCAACTCACGAAATAAAAAGAAAAGTAGTCTTATACCTACACCGAGTCCTGTCTCTTCCCTAACACTAACTAACTAAATAATAAGTAATATACCTACCTAATACCTAACACAAAATAATTCCTATAAGCTGTCTAAATAATGTATTGTCAATAAGTTATAATAAAACACAAAGAATATTAAATAAACAAAGTCGTTAGCTAATTACTATAATAAAATCCACACACAAAAGAAAATGACTTGCAAAAAAATGAACACAAAAGAAATAAAGTAAACAAAGTAATTAGCTAATGACCGTCGTAAATCAATCAGGATTAACTCCGGTCACGTACGCACCTTAGCTCCTCCCACTACACGGTCACTGGCTAACGTCGCACACAGGCTCCACCCACTCAACGCGATTGGCTAGGCGAACTGCTACTAGCGATAACACACGAGAACTTGGGCGGCGACTAACGCAGAGAACACAAAACACGTCCGCTCACTGCGAGAGCCGACGACGAGTAGATAGGGACAGCGGGAATCTCGTTAATCCATTCATGCGCGTCACTAATTAGATGACGAGGCATTTGGCTATCTCAAGAGAGTCATAGTTGCTATCGCCGGGCGGGGGGTCTGGGGGGCTGGCAAGCCCCCCAGCGCACCCGGCCCGACGTCGGATGGCGGTACTTACTGTCTGCCTTTCTAACTGCTAGAATCCCAACGCACACCGCCTACTAGGTAGGTTACAGCGCAACAGCTTTCGCTCCAGTCCCGGTATAGTGCGTTGGTCAGACGTAGAGGGTCACAGACAACCAATTACGACTCTTCAATTTCGCCTGTTAACCCAGGCGGCAAGCACCCCCAGTCGCGGTACTCCACAGACGTTTCGCCCATACGAACCGGAGGCGGAGATCGGGACCCAGCCCACACTGGCCGTCTCCTATTGAGAGATATGCTATACGCAAACAAATGGACAACAATCTCCCCACATTTGTCCTATCAACACCTGGCGCCAAGCCACTACGAGTCCGACGCCAATGGAGGGGCACTGGTAGCCTCCCAGTGGGCTCCCCTCCCCCATACCCGCGCTTGCTTGAATTTCTTCACGTTGACATTCAGAGCACTGGGCAGAAATCACATTGCGTCAACACCCGCGAGGGCCATCGCAATGCTTTGTTTTAATTAGACAGTCGGATTCCCCTTGTCCGTGCCAGTTCTGAGCTGACCGTTGAACGGCGGTCGTACAGTACCGCGCCGATCGCGCACGAGACGAAACCGACGCGGACTTACGGCTAGGAAGATCCGCGAAAGGCCGGAACGCGGGTCCGGATTCAGCACGACGCGCGAGACCACCTTGCGATGGAGACACGCGCGAGCATCGACCAGGCCCGGCACCGGCCGCATCCGCTTCCCGTCCAAACCCGACACGCCCCGGTCCTCAGAGCCAATCCTTATTCCGAAGTTACGGATCCAATTTGCCGACTTCCCTTACCTACATTATTCTATCGACTAGAGGCTCTTCACCTTGGAGACCTGCTGCGGATATGGGTACGAGCCGGCGCGACATCTCCACGTACATCCCTCACCTGAATTTTCAAGGTCCGCAGAGAGTATCCGGACACCGCCGCAAATGCGGTGCTCTTCGCGTTCCGAACCATATCTCCCTTCTATAGGATTCCATGGAACTCGAACGCTCAGGCAGAAAAGAAAACTCTTCCCGGACCACTCGGCGGCGTCTTCAGGCCACTTTGGGTTACCCCGTCGAACACTCGCTTGAGAAACGAGAGAACGATTATTGAAACGGTTCCGCTGCCGGGTTCCGGAATAGGAACCGGATTCCCTTTCGCTCAAAGGGCGTTATTTATCATATACACAAAATATATATAAACACACCGCATCGACATAAGATCTCTCCTTGAGCTTAGGATCGACTGACTCGCGAGCAACTACTGTTCACGCGAAACCCTTCTCCACGTCAGTCCTCCAGGGCCTCGCTGGAGTATTTGCTACTACCACCAAGATCTGCACCGACGGAGGCTCCAGGCGGGCTCACGCCCAGACCCTTCTGCGCACTCCGCCGCGCACGTCCTACTCGTTACGGCATAATACGCGTGCGCTTTGACACGCACGCGCCGATTGCCGGTAACGGTAGTGTATAGGCAAAACGCTTCAGCGCCATCCATTTTCAGGGCTGGTCGCTTCGGCAGGTGAGTCGTTGCACACTCCTTAGCGGATTCCGACTTCCATGGCCACCGTCCTGCTGTCATGAGCGACCAACGCCTTTCATGGTGTCCCATGAGCGTTTTTTAGGCGCCTTAACACTACGTTTGGTTCATCCCACAGCGCCAGTTCTGCTTACCAAAATTGGCCCACTTGGCACCGTCATCAGATCTCCGGCTTCATCGTTCGAGTAAGCCGGAGTTCTCACCCATTTAAAGTTTGAGAATAGGTTGAGGTCGTTTCGGCCCCAATGCCTCTAATCATTCGCTTTACCGGATGAGACTGTTACGAGTCGACGCCAGCTATCCTGAGGGAAACTTCGGACGGAACCAGCTACTAGATGGTTCGATTAGTCTTTCGCCCCTATACCCAGTTCCGACGATCGATTTGCACGTCAGAATCGCTACGGTCCTCCATCAGGGTTTCCCCTGACTTCGACCTGACCAGGCATAGTTCACCATCTTTCGGGTCCCAGCATCTGTGCTCAGAGCGCGCCCGCATTCGCTGATTGGAAACGAGACGCCTCGGGAGTGCGAGAGATCGATTTTTGACGACCGACGCTCCATCCTCCCTGAGCGCGCGACAAGCGCGCGCCTTCACTTTCGTTGCGCCTTTCAGTTTTGTCTGTTTGAATTCATAACTCAATGACTCGCACACATGCTAGACTCCTTGGTCCGTGTTTCAAGACGGGTCCTGCGAGTGCCCGAAACAGTAACATCGCCGACTGATACGCGCACAGTCCGAGACTACACGGCTGCGACGACAGCGGCGTCGCGTCAGCATCCGCACAAGGGCAGGATGTCGACGACGACTCTCGCTCGCGTCGGGCCGGACGCGTCCCCGGATGGAGACGCGTGCGCGTTTCATGACAAGTACCGTCCGCCGCCGGCCGGCGATCGTCACGGTCGGACGGCTGTGCGCGTGAACGCGCAGCCGCCCGGCTCCCGGACAACGCTTAGGCCGAACAGACGAACGGGTCGCGATGCATAATGTGTACTAAGAGAGAAGTGCACGCCGTCCGGGTGCGTCAACGGCGGCGACCGGTGAACGCGAGCACGAGTCTCGCGCACATCGCGGCACGCCGCCGTACGCCCCGGAGTGACGATGAATCTCTCCGTTCGTTCATTCGAGTTTCGCAGGTTTACCCCTGAACGGTTTCACGTACTCTTGAACTCTCTCTTCAAAGTTATTTTCAACTTTCCCTCACGGTACTTGTTCGCTATCGGTCTCGCGGTTATATTTAGCCTTAGATGGAGTTTACCACCCACTTAGGGCTGCACTCTCAAGCAACCCGACTCTGAGGAGAGTCCCTCTCGCGGACTCGCTCCGTCGCTACGGGCCTGGCACCCTCTATGGGAAAACGGCCCCGTTCAAGACGAACTTGGACGGGAGCGGCGACCGCGAGAAAGCGGAACCTCCCTAACACCACATGTCCCGCGACCGTGACGACCGCGGGATTCGGCGCTGGGCTTATCCCTGTTCGCTCGCCGCTACTGAGGGAATCCTGGTTAGTTTCTTTTCCTCCGCTTACTAATATGCTTAAATTCGGCGGGTGATCCTCCCTGATCTGAGGCCAACGATAAAAAGTATGAGGCAGACACGATATCCGTCAGCGCAGCGACACCGTCGTGCGCGCGCCGCCAATAAGTCTCAACGACGTATCGTCGACCCGCGCACGTACCGCGATCGAAGCGCCCTTCGGACGTCGAGTCCGCCTACTCGTTTGCACGCTGACGTCGGGCCGAAATAACACGTGCAGCGCACGGGACGCGAACCGAAGGCGCAGCCACGCACGCCGTTCACATAGAGAGCTCTGCATAGATTAATTAAAATTAATCACGAGATATCCGCGTGTGACAGCGAACGAGCGCGCCCCGGTACCGCGCCCGTCTCCGTGACCCACGTCGGGCGTGAGGCGGAGACGGCGTTGCACGCGAACAGCACCACGCGTTGCGGCTTATTTTACATTTTCGAACGGATCGAGCGGGCCCCGGAAAACCGGCGGGGTTTACCCGAGCCCGGCCCGAAGACCGTCACTCGTTTTACACGTTTTTTAGGCGCGCAAACAGTGTTGTCAGCATACAGCGACGGCGTCGTCGTATTCTTTTATGCAGCCGGCCCTCAGACAGGAGTGGTCCTGGATATTTCTCCACGGACCGCAATGTGCGTTCGAAATGTCGATGTTCAAATGTGTCCTGCAGTTCACACTATGACGCGCAGTTAACTGCGTTCTTCATCGACCCGCGAGCCAAGTGATCCACCGTTCAGGGTA
The DNA here is from genome assembly GCF_905404315.1 of Leptidea sinapis. NCBI lineage: Eukaryota > Metazoa > Arthropoda > Insecta > Lepidoptera > Pieridae > Leptidea > Leptidea sinapis. The sequence continues at coordinate 8,122,545 of NC_066309.1, read as the reverse complement.
ATAGTTTTTATATTTAGAAAATACGTGAACGATCTCTGTGTGTAACAAAATATTATGTGACGCACGCATTGCGCGTACGTCGTGATCTCGACTCGCTTCGCACTCGACATGAGCGCGTCGCGAGACGCACGCGCGTCGCGTACATGCGAACCGCGCCCGCCGAAGCGTCGTGCCGGAGACGTCGTGCCGGACACCCCCCCCACTTGCGGCGGGAGATGTCAGCGCGCGCGCGGCAAACGCGACAACGGAGCACAGAGAGCACATCGCGAGCGCGAAAATAATCAGTGATTGACACGTGATTGAAGTTATCATCGTCAACAGTCGGCTGTGAGCGAAGCGTGTCGGCGACAACGCTCGCGCACGCGACCGTTACACGTTAATGATCCTTCCGCAGGTTCCCCTACGGAAACCTTGTTACGACTTTTACTTCCTCTAAATGACCAAGTTTGGTCAACTTCCCAGCAACGCCGACGGCCGCGAAGCCACCGCGTGTCGGTCCGAAGACCTCACTAAATCATTCAATCGGTAGTAGCGACGGGCGGTGTGTACAAAGGGCAGGGACGTAATCAACGCGAGCTTATGACTCGCGCTTACTAGGAATTCCTCGTTTATGGGGGATAATTGCAAACCCCAATCCCCAGCACGAAGGAGTTTCAACGGGTTGCCCGGGCCTCTAGGCCAGGGAGAACATGTTGATTCCTTCAGTGTAGCGCGCGTGCGGCCCAGGACATCTAAGGGCATCACAGACCTGTTATTGCTCAATCTCGTGCGGCTCGAAGCCGCCGGTCCCTCTAAGAAGAATTTTAATACGCCGCCAGTGAGTTGCGCGACCCTGAAGCCGCGCACACCTAAATGACGACGCCTATTTAGCAGGCTAGAGTCTCGTTCGTTACCGGAATTAACCAGACAAATCGCTCCACCAACTAAGAACGGCCATGCACCACCACCCACCGAATCAAGAAAGAGCTGTTAATCTGTCAATCCTTCCGGTGTCCGGGCCTGGTGAGATTTCCCGTGTTGAGTCAAATTAAGCCGCAGGCTCCACTCCTGGTGGTGCCCTTCCGTCAATTCCTTTAAGTTTCAGCTTTGCAACCATACTCCCCCCGGAGTCCAAAATCTTTGGTTTCCCGGAAGCTGCCCGCCGAGCCATTGTAGTAACGTCGGCGGATCGCTAGATGACATATTTACGGTTAGAACTAGGGCGGTATCTAATCGCCTTCGAACCTCTAACTTTCGTTCTTGATTGATGAAAACACCTTTGGCAAATGCTTTCGCTGATGTTCGTCTTGCGACGATCCAAGAATTTCACCTCTAACGTCGCAATACGAATGCCCCCAGTTATCCCTATTAATCATTACCTCGGAGTTCTGAAAACCAACAAAATAGAACCGAGATCATATTCTATTATTCCATGCACGAAATATTCAAGCGGCATTTTGAGCCCGCTTTGAGCACTCTAATTTGTTCAAAGTAAAATTGTCGGCCCATCTCGACACTCACTGAAGAGCACCGCGATAGGATTTTGATATTGAACCGGCGTTTTACCGCCGGCTCACCGACGATATGCTCCGCAGACGTGTCAGTATCACCGCGGATGCGATGCACCGACAGCGCGGCGCACAAATGCAACTACGAGCTTTTTAACCGCAACAATTTTAGTATACGCTATTGGAGCTGGAATTACCGCGGCTGCTGGCACCAGACTTGCCCTCCAATTGTTCCTCGTTAAAATATTTAAAGTGTACTCATTCCGATTACGAGGCCTCGTAAGAGTCCCGTATAGTTATTTTTCGTCACTACCTCCCCGTGCCGGGAGTGGGTAATTTGCGCGCCTGCTGCCTTCCTTGGATGTGGTAGCCGTTTCTCAGGCTCCCTCTCCGGAATCGAACCCTGATTCCCCGTTACCCGTGACAACCATGGTAGTCGCAGAAACTACCATCGAAAGTTGATAAGGCAGACATTTGAAAGATGCGTCGCCGGTACTGGACCATGCGATCGGCAAAAGTTATCCAGATTCATCAAAATTAACGACTTCGGACGCGAGGCCCTCCGTCGATTGGTTTTGATCTAATAAAAGCACTCATCCCATCACTGGTCAGAGCTCTGATTGCATGTATTAGCTCTAGAATTACCACAGTTATCCAAGTAACTGAGTAAGATCTAAGGAACCAAAACTGATATATTGAGCCATTCGCGGTATCGCCTTAATACGGCTTGCACTGAGACATGCATGGCTTAATCTTTGAGACAAGCATATAACTACTGGCAGGATCAACCAGGGAGCTGCTGCAAACAACGATTGTTGTCGCGCTCAGCGCGTCATGCGTCGCGATCTCCCCTTAGGGCGTCGCGACTATGACATCTTGAACATATCGTGAGATATCCGTTCGCGCACTGTATACTATATATCTCAAAGGCATACGGTGCGCGTTGAACGAATCATAAATCGGCGATGGGCCGATTGTATGTTATGAAAGTTCAGTAACGAGAGTCCCTTCGGGTAATAATAAAAATGATGACACGCAATAGAAGCGGTATCAACGTATTAATATCGGTACACGTCGTGATCACAAATCGGATCGACGCCCGGTGCTTGAGAGGAGCGTGAACGTCTCGCACGCGTGAAATGCGCGACGCGTTCCGGCTTGCGGGCCCTCACGTTAAAAATCTTAACAGAGGGAAACCGTCGAAGCCCAGTCGGCGTCTTGGTGCGCGCAAAAAATTTACACGATCGCTTTCAACGTGACGAGGATCGCCGCAGCGTATGATACTATAGAGAGAGTGAAGAGAGGAATTATGAGAAACGAAATCACAAAAAACCTTTCAAATCACCAAATCAAATATCATCCGCATAGGGAAACTCGAAAACGCTCGATCGACACAGCGCGGTGAGTCTGTCTCATTTTTTATATTGTAAAAAAAGAACATATAAAACAACGCGCGACACAAACACAGACACAGACACACCAGCTCTGCCCCGAGAGTACCAACAACCGTATTGTTATTATATCATCGTCGTTATCATCGCGCGCATTCACAAACTTACTCAAATATAAATATATATTAAATAAAATATGAATGACGATGACGACGACGAGAATAATAAAACAGCAGCAGTTGTTGTGGCTGGGGGTGGTGGTTGGTGTTGTGCGTTTTTGTATTTTTGTCGCGTGCGTTTTTCACTCTTTTTACAAGAAAAAACTTGAGCGGCGTTGAATTCGGCGTCGCGAACCGTTCGCTACGGACTCGACTCTCGACGCCGACTGCCGTATGTGTGGTGCACGCGAACGATATGAACGTGTAAACTCTCTGATATGTGAATAAAGTGATTTTGATTTGATTTTACTATTTATTAATAACATAATATTGAATATGCATTGCGGCTTCGAAGAAAAAATCGCTTTTTTTTTTTTTTTTTTACTTTATTAATAACGAGTACGATAATGATCAGTAATAAACGCGCGACACGTACATTTCATTTTCCCTCCGAAACCAAATAAAAAACCTCCAAAAAAAAATATATTTCAAATCAAATCAAAATTCTTATCATACATCAATCTTACTCACCCAAACTAAACATGCGTCTAAACGCAGCACGAGACGAGCCAGCTACTTGATACTACCTAAGACAAGAACAAATTACGGCAAGCGTATGTTTATTTACGAGGGCGCACAACTTTTTAATAGTCTACCTTCATCTCTCAAAAAGATTAGGTCACTAAAAACATTTAAACGTGACCTATCAGACTATATTGTTTCAAAGTTTTTATAAAACACATGTCTGAAATTGTTTGTTATGTGACAGTGCCCTGTAAAAGTGTGTAATCTTAAATTTTGTGAAGAAGAATAAGTACTATAATGTGTAACATGTATGTACTGAACATCTAAAGAACGGCGGATAAATTATTACATCATATTTTTATGTTCTCATGTAAGTGACAATATTATGTTTTTAATGAGAAATAAATATCTTTAAACGTAATTCTTTCTTACTTACTTACTTACTTACCTATTTACTTACTTACTTAGTTGCTTACTTACTTACTTACGTACTTACTTACTTACTTAATCACATTCGTTTTTCGCGATTTTCAGCAAAACGGTAGGTAAGTTTTATCATAAAAGTATCTCGGACAAAAATTGTAGATCGTAAAATTATCCATTAAAAATGTATCAATACTTAGTGTTAGATTCAAAAAGTGAGTTTCCACGCCACCTATGAGGTAGTAGTGTACTTAGCGCGTTTTTATAAGTTTTTGAATAGTTATTATCTCAGAAACGGTGGCTCGTAGGAAAAAAAGTATCGGTACATTTTTTATAGATAATTTTATCACCTACACTTTTTCTCGTAGGTATTTTTATGATAAATTAATAATTAATAATTTATTTTATTTAATTTAAAAAAAAAAACGGACAGAACATGCAATTATTAGGGGACACGAATATTGGTCAAAAACTATAATGTTCTGGTGTACAAGGAACAAGAGAAAAGATGGAGACCGGCAGGGAGCGCCGCGCTCCTCGCGCTCGGCGGTACTCGTTATTGGAGAAAACAAGCAAGTGAGATATCCGTCCGGGGAGACCGGCAGGGAGCGCCGCGCTCCTCGCGCTAGGCGGTACTCGCTATTGAGGAATCGACCGTACCCGCTATTGGGGCCGATCGTACTCGCTTTTGGAATTTGCGCAGCGCGCCCAACACCACCGGAGCCGCCGCCGCCGCCGACGGCGATGTACACTTATCACAACACTCGACTCGACATAATAACCTGAAAATGATCGTACTCGTTATCATTAGAGTAGTCGCCGTGTACAACATCAACCACGTCTTTCAACTATAATAAATAATAATATATTGTAAAATTTTATAATCATGAGAAATCGCGTGACGCGTCCGTCACGACGAAATATCATGATAATATTATTTATATTATTATGTTATTATAATAATTATATGTTGGCCTGTTGTTTGTTTGCACACACACACACAACTCTGCTTCTCGGCGACGATGCGTCCTCGGACGAATCACCTGGCGTAGGGCTGAGTCTCAACAGATCGCAGCACGACGCTGCTCTACCGAGCACAACACCCCGCCAGGAACGTAAGTCGTCTACAGACTATTCCGAGCCCCGACATCGAACTGAGGTAAATTCGAAACTTCGACGCCGTGGTGCACGTGTTAATACCGCTCGCACCGTTCGTCGCGTTCCAAATGGGCTTCGACGTCGCGTCTTACGAATAAAACGCGACTAGTAAAGTCACATTGTTTAGAGCCTCCCGACACTCGGGGCTCCACAGTGAGTATATCCTTGCCGGATTCGGCTAGGCTGGCTTCGGCCTTAGAGGCGTTCAGGCATAATCCCGCGGATGGTAGCTTCGCACCACCGGCCGCTCGGCCGAGTGCATGAACCAAATGTCCGAAACTGCGGTTCCTCTCGTACTGAGCAGTATTACTATCGCAACGACACGCCATCAGGAGGGTAAAACTAACCTGTCTCACGACGGTCTAAACCCAGCTCACGTTCCCTTTTGATGGGTGAACAATCCAACGCTTGGCGAATTTTGCTTCGCAATGATAGGAAGAGCCGACATCGAAAGATCAAAAAGCAACGTCGCTATGAACGCTTGGCCGCCACAAGCCAGTTATCCCTGTGGTAACTTTTCTGGCACCTCTTGCTAAAAACTCTTTATACTAAAGGATCGATAGGCCGTGCTTTCGCAGTCCCTATGCGTACTGAACATCTGGATCAAGCCAGCTTTTGCCCTTTTGCTCCACGCGAGGTTTCTGTCCTCGCTGAGCTGGCCTTAGGACACCTGCGTTATTCTTTGACAGATGTACCGCCCCAGTCAAACTCCCCGCCTGGCAGTGTCCTCGAACCGGATCACGCGGGAGTTGTACGGCGACGAGCGTTGCCGCCACGTCGCCACTCTGCACGCTTGGAACGAAACACCGTACGCCCGCCGATATTATCGACCGCGCACCGCTTCCGCCCAACCGAGTAAGTAATGAAACAATGAAAGTAGTGGTTTTTCAGCGACGACCGCGAACGATCTCCCACTTATGCTACACCTCTCATGTCTCCTTACAATGCCAGACTAGAGTCAAGCTCAACAGGGTCTTCTTTCCCCGCTGATTCTCCCAAGCCCGTTCCCTTGGCTGTGGTTTCGCTAGATAGTAGATAGGGACAGCGGGAATCTCGTTAATCCATTCATGCGCGTCACTAATTAGATGACGAGGCATTTGGCTATCTCAAGAGAGTCATAGTTGCTATCGCCGGGCGGGGGGTCTGGGGGGCTGGCAAGCCCCCCAGCGCACCCGGCCCGACGTCGGATGGCGGTACTTACTGTCTGCCTTTCTAACTGCTAGAATCCCAACGCACACCGCCTACTAGGTAGGTTACAGCACAACAGCTTTCGCTCCAGTCCCGGTATAGTGCGTTAGTCAGACGTAGAGGGTCACAGACAACCAATTATGACTCTTCAATTTCGCCTGTTAACCCAGGCGGCAAGCACCCCCAGTCGCGGTACTCCACAGACGTTTCGCCCATACGAACCGGAGGCGGAGATCGGGACCCAGCCCACACTGGCCGTCTCCTATTGAGAGATATGCTATACGCAAACAAATGGACAACAATCTCCCCACATTTGTCCTATCAACACCTGGCGCCAAGCCACTACGAGTCCGACGCCAATGGAGGGGCACTGGTAGCCTCCCAGTGGGCTCCCCTCCCCCATAGCTCCCGTGTCGGTAAAGCTACCTCCACCACGTTTGACGGGTAACCGCCGAGGAACCTTTCGGAACCATCTACTTCAGATCAATTGAAGGCCACCGCGCCCGTTGCTCGGATAACCGAGATGGGGTGGCTAATTGACCAACTTTTTTGGGTGAGCTCCCTGAAGTACAGCTGAACACCCTATACCGACTGTCTAATAACAGACGTGACAACATACATCGCGCCTGTTTTGCTCCCGTTATCTCCCGCCGTTTACCCGCGCTTGCTTGAATTTCTTCACGTTGACATTCAGAGCACTGGGCAGAAATCACATTGCGTCAACACCCGCGAGGGCCATCGCAATGCTTTGTTTTAATTAGACAGTCGGATTCCCCTTGTCCGTGCCAGTTCTGAGCTGACCGTTGAACGGCGGTCGTACAGTACCGCGCCGATCGCGCACGAGACGAAACCGACGCGGACTTACGGCTAGGAAGATCCGCGAAAGGCCGGAACGCGGGTCCGGATTCAGCACGACGCGCGAGACCACCTTGCGATGGAGACACGCGCGAGCATCGACCAGGCCCGGCACCGGCCGCATCCGCTTCCCGTCCAAACCCGACACGCCCCGGTCCTCAGAGCCAATCCTTATTCCGAAGTTACGGATCCAATTTGCCGACTTCCCTTACCTACATTATTCTATCGACTAGAGGCTCTTCACCTTGGAGACCTGCTGCGGATATGGGTACGAGCCGGCGCGACATCTCCACGTACATCCCTCACCTGAATTTTCAAGGTCCGCAGAGAGTATCCGGACACCGCCGCAAATGCGGTGCTCTTCGCGTTCCGAACCATATCTCCCTTCTATAGGATTCCATGGAACTCGAACGCTCAGGCAGAAAAGAAAACTCTTCCCGGACCACTCGGCGGCGTCTTCAGGCCACTTTGGGTTACCCCGTCGAACACTCGCTTGAGAAACGAGAGAACGATTATTGAAACGGTTCCGCTGCCGGGTTCCGGAATAGGAACCGGATTCCCTTTCGCTCAAAGGGCGTTATTTATCATATACACAAAATATATATAAACACGCCGCATCGACATAAGATCTCTCCTTGAGCTTAGGATCGACTGACTCGCGAGCAACTACTGTTCACGCGAAACCCTTCTCCACGTCAGTCCTCCAGGGCCTCGCTGGAGTATTTGCTACTACCACCAAGATCTGCACCGACGGAGGCTCCAGGCGGGCTCACGCCCAGACCCTTCTGCGCACTCCGCCGCGCACGTCCTACTCGTTACGGCATAATACGCGTGCGCTTTGACACGCACGCGCCGATTGCCGGTAACGGTAGTGTATAGGCAAAACGCTTCAGCGCCATCCATTTTCAGGGCTGGTCGCTTCGGCAGGTGAGTCGTTGCACACTCCTTAGCGGATTCCGACTTCCATGGCCACCGTCCTGCTGTCATGAGCGACCAACGCCTTTCATGGTGTCCCATGAGCGTTTTTTAGGCGCCTTAACACTACGTTTGGTTCATCCCACAGCGCCAGTTCTGCTTACCAAAATTGGCCCACTTGGCACCGTCATCAGATCTCCGGCTTCATCGTTCGAGTAAGCCGGAGTTCTCACCCATTTAAAGTTTGAGAATAGGTTGAGGTCGTTTCGGCCCCAATGCCTCTAATCATTCGCTTTACCGGATGAGACTGTTACGAGTCGACGCCAGCTATCCTGAGGGAAACTTCGGACGGAACCAGCTACTAGATGGTTCGATTAGTCTTTCGCCCCTATACCCAGTTCCGACGATCGATTTGCACGTCAGAATCACTACGGTCCTCCATCAGGGTTTCCCCTGACTTCGACCTGACCAGGCATAGTTCACCATCTTTCGGGTCCCAGCATCTGTGCTCAGAGCGCGCCCGCATTCGCTGATTGGAAACGAGACGCCTCGGGAGTGCGAGAGATCGATTTTTGACGACCGACGCTCCATCCTCCCTGAGCGCGCGACAAGCGCGCGCCTTCACTTTCGTTGCGCCTTTCAGTTTTGTCTGTTTGAATTCATAACTCAATGACTCGCACACATGCTAGACTCCTTGGTCCGTGTTTCAAGACGGGTCCTGCGAGTGCCCGAAACAGTAACATCGCCGACTGATACGCGCACAGTCCGAGACTACACGGCTGCGACGACAGCGGCGTCGCGTCAGCATCCGCACAAGGGCAGGATGTCGACGACGACTCTCGCTCGCGTCGGGCCGGACGCGTCCCCGGATGGAGACGCGTGCGCGTTTCATGACAAGTACCGTCCGCCGCCGGCCGGCGATCGTCACGGTCGGACGGCTGTGCGCGTGAACGCGCAGCCGCCCGGCTCCCGGACAACGCTTAGGCCGAACAGACGAACGGGTCGCGATGCATAATGTGTACTAAGAGAGAAGTGCACGCCGTCCGGGTGCGTCAACGGCGGCGACCGGTGAACGCGAGCACGAGTCTCGCGCACATCGCGGCACGCCGCCGTACGCCCCGGAGTGACGATGAATCTCTCCGTTCGTTCATTCGAGTTTCGCAGGTTTACCCCTGAACGGTTTCACGTACTCTTGAACTCTCTCTTCAAAGTTCTTTTCAACTTTCCCTCACGGTACTTGTTCGCTATCGGTCTCGCGGTTATATTTAGCCTTAGATGGAGTTTACCACCCACTTAGGGCTGCACTCTCAAGCAACCCGACTCTGAGGAGAGTCCCTCTCGCGGACTCGCTCCGTCGCTACGGGCCTGGCACCCTCTATGGGAAAACGGCCCCGTTCAAGACGAACTTGGACGGGAGCGGCGACCGCGAGAAAGCGGAACCTCCCTAACACCACATGTCCCGCGACCGTGACGACCGCGGGATTCGGCGCTGGGCTTATCCCTGTTCGCTCGCCGCTACTGAGGGAATCCTGGTTAGTTTCTTTTCCTCCGCTTACTAATATGCTTAAATTCGGCGGGTGATCCTCCCTGATCTGAGGCCAACGATAAAAAGTATGAGGCAGACACGATATCCGTCAGCGCAGCGACACCGTCGTGCGCGCGCCGCCAATAAGTCTCAACGACGTATCGTCGACCCGCGCACGTACCGCGATCGAAGCGCCCTTCGGACGTCGAGTCCGCCTACTCGTTTGCACGCTCACGTCGGGCCGAAATAACACGTGCAGCGCACGGGACGCGAACCGAAGGCGCAGCCACGCACGCCGTTCACATAGAGAGCTCTGCATAGATTAATTAAAATTAATCACGAGATATCCGCGTGTGACAGCGAACGAGCGCGCCCCGGTACCGCGCCCGTCTCCGTGACCCACGTCGGGCGTGAGGCGGAGACGGCGTTGCACGCGAACAGCACCACGCGTTGCGGCTTATTTTACATTTTCGAACGGATCGAGCGGGCCCCGGAAAACCGGCGGGGTTTACCCGAGCCCGGCCCGAAGACCGTCACTCGTTTTACACGTTTTTTAGGCGCGCAAACAGTGTTGTCAGCATACAGCGACGGCGTCGTCGTATTCTTTTATGCAGCCGGCCCTCAGACAGGAGTGGTCCTGGATATTTCTCCACGGACCGCAATGTGCGTTCGAAATGTCGATGTTCAAATGTGTCCTGCAGTTCACACTATGACGCGCAGTTAACTGCGTTCTTCATCGACCCGCGAGCCAAGTGATCCACCGTTCAGGGTAATAGTTTTTATATTTAGAAAATACGTGAACGATCTCTGTGTGTAACAAAATATTATGTGACGCACGCATTGCGCGTACGTCGTGATCTCGACTCGCTTCGCACTCGACATGAGCGCGTCGCGAGACGCACGCGCGTCGCGTACATGCGAACCGCGCCCGCCGAAGCGTCGTGCCGGAGACGTCGTGCCGGACACCCCCCCCACTTGCGGCGGGAGATGTCAGCGCGCGCGCGGCAAACGCGACAACGGAGCACAGAGAGCACATCGCGAGCGCGAAAATAATCAGTGATTGACACGTGATTGAAGTTATCATCGTCAACAGTCGGCTGTGAGCGAAGCGTGTCGGCGACAACGCTCGCGCACGCGACCGTTACACGTTAATGATCCTTCCGCAGGTTCCCCTACGGAAACCTTGTTACGACTTTTACTTCCTCTAAATGATCAAGTTTGGTCAACTTCCCAGCAACGCCGACGGCCGCGAAGCCACCGCGTGTCGGTCCGAAGACCTCACTAAATCATTCAATCGGTAGTAGCGACGGGCGGTGTGTACAAAGGGCAGGGACGTAATCAACGCGAGCTTATGACTCGCGCTTACTAGGAATTCCTCGTTTATGGGGGATAATTGCAAACCCCAATCCCCAGCACGAAGGAGTTTCAACGGGTTGCCCGGGCCTCTAGGCCAGGGAGAACATGTTGATTCCTTCAGTGTAGCGCGCGTGCGGCCCAGGACATCTAAGGGCATCACAGACCTGTTATTGCTCAATCTCGTGCGGCTCGAAGCCGCCGGTCCCTCTAAGAAGAATTTTAATACGCCGCCAGTGAGTTGCGCGACCCTGAAGCCGCGCACACCTAAATGACGACGCCTATTTAGCAGGCTAGAGTCTCGTTCGTTACCGGAATTAACCAGACAAATCGCTCCACCAACTAAGAACGGCCATGCACCACCACCCACCGAATCAAGAAAGAGCTGTTAATCTGTCAATCCTTCCGGTGTCCGGGCCTGGTGAGATTTCCCGTGTTGAGTCAAATTAAGCCGCAGGCTCCACTCCTGGTGGTGCCCTTCCGTCAATTCCTTTAAGTTTCAGCTTTGCAACCATACTCCCCCCGGAGTCCAAAATCTTTGGTTTCCCGGAAGCTGCCCGCCGAGCCATTGTAGTAACGTCGGCGGATCGCTAGATGACATATTTACGGTTAGAACTAGGGCGGTATCTAATCGCCTTCGAACCTCTAACTTTCGTTCTTGATTGATGAAAACACCTTTGGCAAATGCTTTCGCTGATGTTCGTCTTGCGACGATCCAAGAATTTCACCTCTAACGTCGCAATACGAATGCCCCCAGTTATCCCTATTAATCATTACCTCGGAGTTCTGAAAACCAACAAAATAGAACCGAGATCATATTCTATTATTCCATGCACGAAATATTCAAGCGGCATTTTGAGCCCGCTTTGAGCACTCTAATTTGTTCAAAGTAAAATTGTCGGCCCATCTCGACACTCACTGAAGAGCACCGCGATAGGATTTTGATATTGAACCGGCGTTTTACCGCCGGCTCACCGACGATATGCTCCGCAGACGTGTCAGTATCACCGCGGATGCGATGCACCGACAGCGCGGCGCACAAATGCAACTACGAGCTTTTTAACCGCAACAATTTTAGTATACGCTATTGGAGCTGGAATTACCGCGGCTGCTGGCACCAGACTTGCCCTCCAATTGTTCCTCGTTAAAATATTTAAAGTGTACTCATTCCGATTACGAGGCCTCGTAAGAGTCCCGTATCGTTATTTTTCGTCACTACCTCCCCGTGCCGGGAGTGGGTAATTTGCGCGCCTGCTGCCTTCCTTGGATGTGGTAGCCGTTTCTCAGGCTCCCTCTCCGGAATCGAACCCTGATTCCCCGTTACCCGTGACAACCATGGTAGTCGCAGAAACTACCATCGAAAGTTGATAAGGCAGACATTTGAAAGATGCGTCGCCGGTACTGGACCATGCGATCGGCAAAAGTTATCCAGATTCATCAAAATTAACGACTTCGGACGCGAGGCCCTCCGTCGATTGGTTTTGATCTAATAAAAGCACTCATCCCATCACTGGTCAGAGCTCTGATTGCATGTATTAGCTCTAGAATTACCACAGTTATCCAAGTAACTGAGTAAGATCTAAGGAACCAAAACTGATATATTGAGCCATTCGCGGTATCGCCTTAATACGGCTTGCACTGAGACATGCATGGCTTAATCTTTGAGACAAGCATATAACTACTGGCAGGATCAACCAGGGAGCTGCTGCAAACAACGATTGTTGTCGCGCTCAGCGCGTCATGCGTCGCGATCTCCCCTTAGGGCGTCGCGACTATGACATCTTGAACATATCGTGAGATATCCGTTCGCGCACTGTATACTATATATCTCAAAGGCATACGGTGCGCGTTGAACGAATCATAAATCGGCGATGGGCCGATTGTATGTTATGAAAGTTCAGTAACGAGAGTCCCTTCGGGTAATAATAAAAATGATGACACGCAATAGAAGCGGTATCAACGTATTAATATCGGTACACGTCGTGATCACAAATCGGATCGACGCCCGGTGCTTGAGAGGAGCGTGAACGTCTCGCACGCGTGAAATGCGCGACGCGTTCCGGCTTGCGGGCCCTCACGTTAAAAATCTTAACAGAGGGAAACCGTCGAAGCCCAGTCGGCGTCTTGGTGCGCGCAAAAAATTTACACGATCGCTTTCAACGTGACGAGGATTGCCGCAGCGTATGATACTATAGAGAGAGTGAAGAGAGGAATTATGAGAAACGAAATCACAAAAAACCTTTCAAATCACCAAATCAAATATCATCCGCATAGGGAAACTCGAAAACGCTCGATCGACACAGCGCGGTGAGTCTGTCTCATTTTTTATATTGTAAAAAAAGAACATATAAAACAACGCGCGACACAAACACAGACACAGACACACCAGCTCTGCCCCGAGAGTACCAACAACCGTATTGTTATTATATCATCGTCGTTATCATCGCGCGCATTCACAGACTTACTCAAATATAAATATATATTAAATAAAATATGAATGACGATGACGACGACGAGAATAATAAAACAGCAGCAGTTGTTGTGGCTGGGGGTGGTGGTTGGTGTTGTGCGTTTTTGTATTTTTGTCGCGTGCGTTTTTCACTCTTTTTACAAGAAAAACTTGAGCGCCGTTGAATTCGGCGTCGCGAACCGTTCGCTACGGACTCGACTCTCGACGCCGACTGCCGTATGTGTGGTGCACGCGAACGATATGAACGTGTAAACTCTCTGATATGTGAATAAAGTGATTTTGATTTGATTTTACTATTTATTAATAACATAATATTGAATATGCATTGCGGCTTCGAAGAAAAAATCGCTTTTTTTTTTTTTTTTTTTTACTTTATTAATAACGAGTACGATAATGATCAGTAATAAACGCGCGACACGTACATTTCATTTTCCCTCCGAAACCAAATAAAAAACCTCCAAAAAAAATTATATTTCAAATCAAATCAAAATTCTTATCATACATCAATCTTACTCACCCAAACTAAACATGCGTCTAAACGCAGCACGAGACGAGCCAGCTACTTGATACTACCTAAGACAAGAACAAATTACGGCAAGCGTATGTTTATTTACGAGGGCGCACAACTTTTTAATAGTCTACCTTCATCTCTCAAAAAGATTAGGTCACTAAAAACATTTAAACGTGACCTATCAGACTATATTGTTTCAAAGTTTTTATAAAACACATGTCTGAAATTGTTTGTTATGTGACAGTGCCCTGTAAAAGTGTGTAATCTTAAATTTTGTGAAGAAGAATAAGTACTATAATGTGTAACATGTATGTACTGAACATCTAAAGAACGGCGGATAAATTATTACATCATATTTTTATGTTCTCATGTAAGTGACAATATTATGTTTTTAATGAGAAATAAATATCTTTAAACGTAATTCTTTCTTACTTACTTACTTACTTACCTATTTACTTACTTACTTAGTTGCTTACTTACTTACTTACGTACTTACTTACTTACTTAATCACATTCGTTTTTCGCGATTTTCAGCAAAACGGTAGGTAAGTTTTATCATAAAAGTATCTCGGACAAAAATTGTAGATCGTAAAATTATCCATTAAAAATGTATCAATACTTAGTGTTAGATTCAAAAAGTGAGTTTCCACGCCACCTATGAGGTAGTAGTGTACTTAGCGCGTTTTTATAAGTTTTTGAATAGTTATTATCTCAGAAACGGTGGCTCGTAGGAAAAAAAGTATCGGTACATTTTTTATAGATAATTTTATCACCTACACTTTTTCTCGTAGGTATTTTTATGATAAATTAATAATTAATAATTTATTTTATTTAATTTTAAAAAAAAAACGGACAGAACATGCAATTATTAGGGGACACGAATATTGGTCAAAAACTATAATGTTCTGGTGTACAAGGAACAAGAGAAAAGATGGAGACCGGCAGGGAGCGCCGCGCTCCTCGCGCTCGGCGGTACTCGTTATTGGAGAAAACAAGTAAGTGAGATATCCGTCCGGGGAGACCGGCAGGGAGCGCCGCGCTCCTCGCGCTAGGCGGTACTCGCTATTGAGGAATCGACCGTACCCGCTATTGGGGCCGATCGTACTCGCTTTTGGAATTTGCGCAGCGCGCCCAACACCACCGGAGCCGCCGCCGCCGCCGACGGCGATGTACACTTATCACAACACTCGACTCGACATAATAACCTGAAAATGATCGTACTCGTTATCATTAGAGTAGTCGCCGTGTACAACATCAACCACGTCTTTCAACTATAATAAATAATAATATATTGTAAAATTTTATAATCATGAGAAATCGCGTGACGCGTCCGTCACGACGAAATATCATGATAATATTATTTATATTATTATGTTATTATAATAATTATATGTTGGCCTGTTGTTTGTTTGCACACACACACACAACTCTGCTTCTCGGCGACGATGCGTCCTCGGACGAATCACCTGGCGTAGGGCTGAGTCTCAACAGATCGCAGCACGACGCTGCTCTACCGAGCACAACACCCCGCCAGGAACGTAAGTCGTCTACAGACTATTCCGAGCCCCGACATCGAACTGAGGTAAATTCGAAACTTCGACGCCGTGGTGCACGTGTTAATACCGCTCGCACCGTTCGTCGCGTTCCAAATGGGCTTCGACGTCGCGTCTTACGAATAAAACGCGACTAGTAAAGTCACATTGTTTAGAGCCTCCCGACACTCGGGGCTCCACAGTGAGTATATCCTTGCCGGATTCGGCTAGGCTGGCTTCGGCCTTAGAGGCGTTCAGGCATAATCCCGCGGATGGTAGCTTCGCACCACCGGCCGCTCGGCCGAGTGCATGAACCAAATGTCCGAAACTGCGGTTCCTCTCGTACTGAGCAGTATTACTATCGCAACGACACGCCATCAGGAGGGTAAAACTAACCTGTCTCACGACGGTCTAAACCCAGCTCACGTTCCCTTTTGATGGGTGAACAATCCAACGCTTGGCGAATTTTGCTTCGCAATGATAGGAAGAGCCGACATCGAAGGATCAAAAAGCAACGTCGCTATGAACGCTTGGCCGCCACAAGCCAGTTATCCCTGTGGTAACATTTCTGGCACCTCTTGCTAAAAACTCTTTATACTAAAGGATCGATAGGCCGTGCTTTCGCAGTCCCTATGCGTACTGAACATCTGGATCAAGCCAGCTTTTGCCCTTTTGCTCCACGCGAGGTTTCTGTCCTCGCTGAGCTGGCCTTAGGACACCTGCGTTATTCTTTGACAGATGTACCGCCCCAGTCAAACTCCCCGCCTGGCAGTGTCCTCGAACCGGATCACGCGGGAGTTGTACGGCGACGAGCGTTGCCGCCACGTCGCCACTCTGCACGCTTGGAACGAAACACCGTACGCCCGCCGATATTATCGACCGCGCACCGCTTCCGCCCAACCGAGTAAGTAATGAAACAATGAAAGTAGTGGTTTTTCAGCGACGACCGCGAACGATCTCCCACTTATGCTACACCTCTCATGTCTCCTTACAATGCCAGACTAGAGTCAAGCTCAACAGGGTCTTCTTTCCCCGCTGATTCTCCCAAGCCCGTTCCCTTGGCTGTGGTTTCGCTAGATAGTAGATAGGGACAGCGGGAATCTCGTTAATCCATTCATGCGCGTCACTAATTAGATGACGAGGCATTTGGCTATCTCAAGAGAGTCATAGTTGCTATCGCCGGGCGGGGGGTCTGGGGGGCTGGCAAGCCCCCCAGCGCACCCGGCCCGACGTCGGATGGCGGTACTTACTGTCTGCCTTTCTAACTGCTAGAATCCCAACGCACACCGCCTACTAGGTAGGTTACAGCACAACAGCTTTCGCTCCAGTCCCGGTATAGTGCGTTGGTCAGACGTAGAGGGTCACAGACAACCAATTATGACTCTTCAATTTCGCCTGTTAACCCAGGCGGCAAGCACCCCCAGTCGCGGTACTCCACAGACGTTTCGCCCATACGAACCAGAGGCGGAGATCGGGACCCAGCCCACACTGGCCGTCTCCTATTGAGAGATATGCTATACGCAAACAAATGGACAACAATCTCCCCACATTTGTCCTATCAACACCTGGCGCCAAGCCACTACGAGTCCGACGCCAATGGAGGGGCACTGGTAGCCTCCCAGTGGGCTCCCCTCCCCCATAGCTCCCGTGTCGGTAAAGCTACCTCCACCACGTTTGACGGGTAACCGCCGAGGAACCTTTCGGAACCATCTACTTCAGATCAATTGAAGGCCACCGCGCCCGTTGCTCGGATAACCGAGATGGGGTGGCTAATTGACCAACTTTTTTGGGTGAGCTCCCTGAAGTACAGCTGAACACCCTATGCCGACTGTCTAATAACAGACGTGACAACATACATCGCGCCTGTTTTGCTCCCGTTATCTCCACCATTTTACCCGCGCTTGCTTGAATTTCTTCACGTTGACATTCAGAGCACTGGGCAGAAATCACATTGCGTCAACACCCGCGAGGGCCATCGCAATGCTTTGTTTTAATTAGACAGTCGGATTCCCCTTGTCCGTGCCAGTTCTGAGCTGACCGTTGAACGGCGGTCGTACAGTACCGCGCCGATCGCGCACGAGACGAAACCGACGCGGACTTACGGCTAGGAAGATCCGCGAAAGGCCGGAACGCGGGTCCGGATTCAGCACGACGCGCGAGACCACCTTGCGATGGAGACACGCGCGAGCATCGACCAGGCCCGGCACCGGCCGCATCCGCTTCCCGTCCAAACCCGACACGCCCCGGTCCTCAGAGCCAATCCTTATTCCGAAGTTACGGATCCAATTTGCCGACTTCCCTTACCTACATTATTCTATCGACTAGAGGCTCTTCACCTTGGAGACCTGCTGCGGATATGGGTACGAGCCGGCGCGACATCTCCACGTACATCCCTCACCTGAATTTTCAAGGTCCGCAGAGAGTATCCGGACACCGCCGCAAATGCGGTGCTCTTCGCGTTCCGAACCATATCTCCCTTCTATAGGATTCCATGGAACTCGAACGCTCAGGCAGAAAAGAAAACTCTTCCCGGACCACTCGGCGGCGTCTTCAGGCCACTTTGGGTTACCCCGTCGAACACTCGCTTGAGAAACGAGAGAACGATTATTGAAACGGTTCCGCTGCCGGGTTCCGGAATAGGAACCGGATTCCCTTTCGCTCAAAGGGCGTTATTTATCATATACACAAAATATATATAAACACGCCGCATCGACATAAGATCTCTCCTTGAGCTTAGGATCGACTGACTCGCGAGCAACTACTGTTCACGCGAAACCCTTCTCCACGTCAGTCCTCCAGGGCCTCGCTGGAGTATTTGCTACTACCACCAAGATCTGCACCGACGGAGGCTCCAGGCGGGCTCACGCCCAGACCCTTCTGCGCACTCCGCCGCGCACGTCCTACTCGTTACGGCATAATACGCGTGCGCTTTGACACGCACGCGCCGATTGCCGGTAACGGTAGTGTATAGGCAAAACGCTTCAGCGCCATCCATTTTCAGGGCTGGTCGCTTCGGCAGGTGAGTCGTTGCACACTCCTTAGCGGATTCCGACTTCCATGGCCACCGTCCTGCTGTCATGAGCGACCAACGCCTTTCATGGTGTCCCATGAGCGTTTTTTAGGCGCCTTAACACTACGTTTGGTTCATCCCACAGCGCCAGTTCTGCTTACCAAAATTGGCCCACTTGGCACCGTCATCAGATCTCCGGCTTCATCGTTCGAGTAAGCCGGAGTTCTCACCCATTTAAAGTTTGAGAATAGGTTGAGGTCGTTTCGGCCCCAATGCCTCTAATCATTCGCTTTACCGGATGAGACTGTTACGAGTCGACGCCAGCTATCCTGAGGGAAACTTCGGACGGAACCAGCTACTAGATGGTTCGATTAGTCTTTCGCCCCTATACCCAGTTCCGACGATCGATTTGCACGTCAGAATCGCTACGGTCCTCCATCAGGGTTTCCCCTGACTTCAACCTGACCAGGCATAGTTCACCATCTTTCGGGTCCCAGCATCTGTGCTCAGAGCGCGCCCGCATTCGCTGATTGGAAACGAGACGCCTCGGGAGTGCGAGAGATCGATTTTTGACGACCGACGCTCCATCCTCCCTGAGCGCGCGACAAGCGCGCGCCTTCACTTTCGTTGCGCCTTTCAGTTTTGTCTGTTTGAATTCATAACTCAATGACTCGCACACATGCTAGACTCCTTGGTCCGTGTTTCAAGACGGGTCCTGCGAGTGCCCGAAACAGTAACATCGCCGACTGATACGCGCACAGTCCGAGACTACACGGCTGCGACGACAGCGGCGTCGCGTCAGCATCCGCACAAGGGCAGGATGTCGACGACGACTCTCGCTCGCGTCGGGCCGGACGCGTCGCCGGATGGAGACGCGTGCGCGTTTCATGACAAGTACCGTCCGCCGCCGGCCGGCGATCGTCACGGTCGGACGGCTGTGCGCGTGAACGCGCAGCCGCCCGGCTCCCGGACAACGCTTAGGCCGAACAGACGAACGGGTCGCGATGCATAATGTGTACTAAGAGAGAAGTGCACGCCGTCCGGGTGCGTCAACGGCGGCGACCGGTGAACGCGAGCACGAGTCTCGCGCACATCGCGGCACGCCGCCGTACGCCCCGGAGTGACGATGAATCTCTCCGTTCGTTCATTCGAGTTTCGCAGGTTTACCCCTGAACGGTTTCACGTACTCTTGAACTCTCTCTTCAAAGTTCTTTTCAACTTTCCCTCACGGTACTTGTTCGCTATCGGTCTCGCGGTTATATTTAGCCTTAGATGGAGTTTACCACCCACTTAGGGCTGCACTCTCAAGCAACCCGACTCTGAGGAGAGTCCCTCTCGCGGACTCGCTCCGTCGCTACGGGCCTGGCACCCTCTATGGGAAAACGGCCCCGTTCAAGACGAACTTGGACGGGAGCGGCGACCGCGAGAAAGCGGAACCTCCCTAACACCACATGTCCCGCGACCGTGACGACCGCGGGATTCGGCGCTGGGCTTATCCCTGTTCGCTCGCCGCTACTGAGGGAATCCTGGTTAGTTTCTTTTCCTCCGCTTACTAATATGCTTAAATTCGGCGGGTGATCCTCCCTGATCTGAGGCCAACGATAAAAAGTATGAGGCAGACACGATATCCGTCAGCGCAGCGACACCGTCGTGCGCGCGCCGCCAATAAGTCTCAACGACGTATCGTCGCCCGCGCACGTACCGCGATCGAAGCGCCCTTCGGACGTCGAGTCCGCCTACTCGTTTGCACGCTCACGTCGGGCCGAAATAACACGTGCAGCGCACGGGACGCGAACCGAAGGCGCAGCCACGCACGCCGTTCACATAGAGAGCTCTGCATAGATTAATTAAAATTAATCACGAGATATCCGCGTGTGACAGCGAACGAGCGCGCCCCGGTACCGCGCCCGTCTCCGTGACCCACGTCGGGCGTGAGGCGGAGACGGCGTTGCACGCGAACAGCACCACGCGTTGCGGCTTATTTTACATTTTCGAACGGATCGAGCGGGCCCCGGAAAACCGGCGGGGTTTACCCGAGCCCGGCCCGAAGACCGTCACTCGTTTTACACGTTTTTTAGGCGCGCAAACAGTGTTGTCAGCATACAGCGACGGCGTCGTCGTATTCTTTTATGCAGCCGGCCCTCAGACAGGAGTGGTCCTGGATATTTCTCCACGGACCGCAATGTGCGTTCGAAATGTCGATGTTCAAATGTGTCCTGCAGTTCACACTATGACGCGCAGTTAACTGCGTTCTTCATCGACCCGCGAGCCAAGTGATCCACCGTTCAGGGTAATAGTTTTTATATTTAGAAAATACGTGAACGATCTCTGTGTGTAACAAAATATTATGTGACGCACGCATTGCGCGTACGTCATGATCTCGACTCGTTTCGCACTCGACATGAGCGCGTCGCGAGACGCACGCGCGTCGCGTACATGCGAACCGCGCCCGCCGAAGCGTCGTGCCGGAGACGTCGTGCCGGACACCCCCCCCACTTGCGGCGGGAGATGTCAGCGCGCGCGCGGCAAACGCGACAACGGAGCACAGAGAGCACATCGCGAGCGCGAAAATAATCAGTGATTGACACGTGATTGAAGTTATCATCGTCAACAGTCGGCTGTGAGCGAAGCGTGTCGGCGACAACGCTCGCGCACGCGACCGTTACACGTTAATGATCCTTCCGCAGGTTCCCCTACGGAAACCTTGTTACGACTTTTACTTCCTCTAAATGATCAAGTTTGGTCAACTTCCCAGCAACGCCGACGGCCGCGAAGCCACCGCGTGTCGGTCCGAAGACCTCACTAAATCATTCAATCGGTAGTAGCGACGGGCGGTGTGTACAAAGGGCAGGGACGTAATCAACGCGAGCTTATGACTCGCGCTTACTAGGAATTCCTCGTTTATGGGGGATAATTGCAAACCCCAATCCCCAGCACGAAGGAGTTTCAACGGGTTGCCCGGGCCTCTAGGCCAGGGAGAACATGTTGATTCCTTCAGTGTAGCGCGCGTGCGGCCCAGGACATCTAAGGGCATCACAAACCTGTTATTGCTCAATCTCGTGCGGCTCGAAGCCGCCGGTCCCTCTAAGAAGAATTTTAATACGCCGCCAGTGAGTTGCGCGACCCTGAAGCCGCGCACACCTAAATGACGACGCCTATTTAGCAGGCTAGAGTCTCGTTCGTTACCGGAATTAACCAGACAAATCGCTCCACCAACTAAGAACGGCCATGCACCACCACCCACCGAATCAAGAAAGAGCTGTTAATCTGTCAATCCTTCCGGTGTCCGGGCCTGGTGAGATTTCCCGTGTTGAGTCAAATTAAGCCGCAGGCTCCACTCCTGGTGGTGCCCTTCCGTCAATTCCTTTAAGTTTCAGCTTTGCAACCATACTCCCCCCGGAGTCCAAAATCTTTGGTTTCCCGGAAGCTGCCCGCCGAGCCATTGTAGTAACGTCGGCGGATCGCTAGATGACATATTTACGGTTAGAACTAGGGCGGTATCTAATCGCCTTCGAACCTCTAACTTTCGTTCTTGATTGATGAAAACACCTTTGGCAAATGCTTTCGCTGATGTTCGTCTTGCGACGATCCAAGAATTTCACCTCTAACGTCGCAATACGAATGCCCCCAGTTATCCCTATTAATCATTACCTCGGAGTTCTGAAAACCAACAAAATAGAACCGAGATCATATTCTATTATTCCATGCACGAAATATTCAAGCGGCATTTTGAGCCCGCTTTGAGCACTCTAATTTGTTCAAAGTAAAATTGTCGGCCCATCTCGACACTCACTGAAGAGCACCGCGATAGGATTTTGATATTGAACCGGCGTTTTACCGCCGGCTCACCGACGATATGCTCCGCAGACGTGTCAGTATCACCGCGGATGCGATGCACCGACAGCGCGGCGCACAAATGCAACTACGAGCTTTTTAACCGCAACAATTTTAGTATACGCTATTGGAGCTGGAATTACCGCGGCTGCTGGCACCAGACTTGCCCTCCAATTGTTCCTCGTTAAAATATTTAAAGTGTACTCATTCCGATTACGAGGCCTCGTAAGAGTCCCGTATCGTTATTTTTCGTCACTACCTCCCCGTGCCGGGAGTGGGTAATTTGCGCGCCTGCTGCCTTCCTTGGATGTGGTAGCCGTTTCTCAGGCTCCCTCTCCGGAATCGAACCCTGATTCCCCGTTACCCGTGACAACCATGGTAGTCGCAGAAACTACCATCGAAAGTTGATAAGGCAGACATTTGAAAGATGCGTCGCCGGTACTGGACCATGCGATCGGCAAAAGTTATCCAGATTCATCAAAATTAACGACTTCGGACGCGAGGCCCTCCGTCGATTGGTTTTGATCTAATAAAAGCACTCATCCCATCACTGGTCAGAGCTCTGATTGCATGTATTAGCTCTAGAATTACCACAGTTATCCAAGTAACTGAGTAAGATCTAAGGAACCAAAACTGATATATTGAGCCATTCGCGGTATCGCCTTAATACGGCTTGCACTGAGACATGCATGGCTTAATCTTTGAGACAAGCATATAACTACTGGCAGGATCAACCAGGGAGCTGCTGCAAACAACGATTGTTGTCGCGCTCAGCGCGTCATGCGTCGCGATCTCCCCTTAGGGCGTCGCGACTATGACATCTTGAACATATCGTGAGATATCCGTTCGCGCACTGTATACTATATATCTCAAAGGCATACGGTGCGCGTTGAACGAATCATAAATCGGCGATGGGCCGATTGTATGTTATGAAAGTTCAGTAACGAGAGTCCCTTCGGGTAATAATAAAAATGATGACACGCAATAGAAGCGGTATCAACGTATTAATATCGGTACACGTCGTGATCACAAATCGGATCGACGCCCGGTGCTTGAGAGGAGCGTGAACGTCTCGCACGCGTGAAATGCGCGACGCGTTCCGGCTTGCGGGCCCTCACGTTAAAAATCTTAACAGAGGGAAACCGTCGAAGCCCAGTCGGCGTCTTGGTGCGCGCAAAAAATTTACACGATCGCTTTCAACGTGACGAGGATCGCCGCAGCGTATGATACTATAGAGAGAGTGAAGAGAGGAATTATGAGAAACGAAATCACAAAAAACCTTTCAAATCACCAAATCAAATATCATCCGCATAGGGAAACTCGAAAACGCTCGATCGACACAGCGCGGTGAGTCTGTCTCATTTTTTATATTGTAAAAAAAGAACATATAAAACAACGCGCGACACAAACACAGACACAGACACACCAGCTCTGCCCCGAGAGTACCAACAACCGTATTGTTATTATATCATCGTCGTTATCATCGCGCGCATTCACAAACTTACTCAAATATAAATATATATTAAATAAAATATGAATGACGATGACGACGACGAGAATAATAAAACAGCAGCAGTTGTTGTGGCTGGGGGTGGTGGTTGGTGTTGTGCGTTTTTGTATTTTTGTCGCGTGCGTTTTTCACTCTTTTTACAAGAAAAAACTTGAGCGGCGTTGAATTCGGCGTCGCGAACCGTTCGCTACGGACTCGACTCTCGACGCCGACTGCCGTATGTGTGGTGCACGCGAACGATATGAACGTGTAAACTCTCTGATATGTGAATAAAGTGATTTTGATTTGATTTTACTATTTATTAATAACATAATATTGAATATGCATTGCGGCTTCGAAGAAAAAATCGCTTTTTTTTTTTTTTTTTACTTTATTAATAACGAGTACGATAATGATCAGTAATAAACGCGCGACACGTACATTTCATTTTCCCTCCGAAACCAAATAAAAAACCTCCAAAAAAAAATATATTTCAAATCAAATCAAAATTCTTATCATACATCAATCTTACTCACCCAAACTAAACATGCGTCTAAACGCAGCACGAGACGAGCCAGCTACTTGATACTACCTAAGACAAGAACAAATTACGGCAAGCGTATGTTTATTTACGAGGGCGCACAACTTTTTAATAGTCTACCTTCATCTCTCAAAAAGATTAGGTCACTAAAAACATTTAAACGTGACCTATCAGACTATATTGTTTCAAAGTTTTTATAAAACACATGTCTGAAATTGTTTGTTATGTGACAGTGCCCTGTAAAAGTGTGTAATCTTAAATTTTGTGAAGAAGAATAAGTACTATAATGTGTAACATGTATGTACTGAACATCTAAAGAACGGCGGATAAATTATTACATCATATTTTTATGTTCTCATGTAAGTGACAATATTATGTTTTTAATGAGAAATAAATATCTTTAAACGTAATTCTTTCTTACTTACTTACTTACTTACCTATTTACTTACTTACTTAGTTGCTTACTTACTTACTTACGTACTTACTTACTTACTTAATCACATTCGTTTTTCGCGATTTTCAGCAAAACGGTAGGTAAGTTTTATCATAAAAGTATCTCGGACAAAAATTGTAGATCGTAAAATTATCCATTAAAAATGTATCAATACTTAGTGTTAGATTCAAAAAGTTAGTTTCCACGCCACCTATGAGGTAGTAGTGTACTTAGCGCGTTTTTATAAGTTTTTGAATAGTTATTATCTCAGAAACGGTGGCTCGTAGGAAAAAAAGTATCGGTACATTTTTTATAGATAATTTTATCACCTACACTTTTTCTCGTAGGTATTTTTATGATAAATTAATAATTAATAATTTATTTTATTTAATTTAAAAAAAAAACGGACAGAACATGCAATTATTAGGGGACACGAATATTGGTCAAAAACTATAATGTTCTGGTGTACAAGGAACAAGAGAAAAGATGGAGACCGGCAGGGAGCGCCGCGCTCCTCGCGCTCGGCGGTACTCGTTATTGGAGAAAACAAGTAAGTGAGATATCCGTCCGGGGAGACCGGCAGGGAGCGCCGCGCTCCTCGCGCTAGGCGGTACTCGCTATTGAGGAATCGACCGTACCCGCTATTGGGGCCGATCGTACTCGCTTTTGGAATTTGCGCAGCGCGCCCAACACCACCGGAGCCGCCGCCGCCGCCGACGGCGATGTACACTTATCACAACACTCGACTCGACATAATAACCTGAAAATGATCGTACTCGTTATCATTAGAGTAGTCGCCGTGTACAACATCAACCACGTCTTTCAACTATAATAAATAATAATATATTGTAAAATTTTATAATCATGAGAAATCGCGTGACGCGTCCGTCACGACGAAATATCATGATAATATTATTTATATTATTATGTTATTATAATAATTATATGTTGGCCTGTTGTTTGTTTGCACACACACACACAACTCTGCTTCTCGGCGACGATGCGGCCTCGGACGAATCACCTGGCGTAGGGCTGAGTCTCAACAGATCGCAGCACGACGCTGCTCTACCGAGCACAACACCCCGCCAGGAACGTAAGTCGTCTACAGACTATTCCGAGCCCCGACATCGAACTGAGGTAAATTCGAAACTTCGACGCCGTGGTGCACGTGTTAATACCGCTCGCACCGTTCGTCGCGTTCCAAATGGGCTTCGACGTCGCGTCTTACGAATAAAACGCGACTAGTAAAGTCACATTGTTTAGAGCCTCCCGACACTCGGGGCTCCACAGTGAGTATATCCTTGCCGGATTCGGCTAGGCTGGCTTCGGCCTTAGAGGCGTTCAGGCATAATCCCGCGGATGGTAGCTTCGCACCACCGGCCGCTCGGCCGAGTGCATGAACCAAATGTCCGAAACTGCGGTTCCTCTCGTACTGAGCAGTATTACTATCGCAACGACACGCCATCAGGAGGGTAAAACTAACCTGTCTCACGACGGTCTAAACCCAGCTCACGTTCCCTTTTGATGGGTGAACAATCCAACGCTTGGCGAATTTTGCTTCGCAATGATAGGAAGAGCCGACATCGAAGGATCAAAAAGCAACGTCGCTATGAACGCTTGGCCGCCACAAGCCAGTTATCCCTGTGGTAACTTTTCTGGCACCTCTTGCTAAAAACTCTTTATACTAAAGGATCGATAGGCCGTGCTTTCGCAGTCCCTATGCGTACTGAACATCTGGATCAAGCCAGCTTTTGCCCTTTTGCTCCACGCGAGGTTTCTGTCCTCGCTGAGCTGGCCTTAGGACACCTGCGTTATTCTTTGACAGATGTACCGCCCCAGTCAAACTCCCCGCCTGGCAGTGTCCTCGAACCGGATCACGCGGGAGTTGTACGGCGACGAGCGTTGCCGCCACGTCGCCACTCTGCACGCTTGGAACGAAACACCGTACGCCCGCCGATATTATCGACCGCGCACCGCTTCCGCCCAACCGAGTAAGTAATGAAACAATGAAAGTAGTGGTTGTTCAGCGACGACCGCGAACGATCTCCCACTTATGCTACACCTCTCATGTCTCCTTACAATGCCAGACTAGAGTCAAGCTCAACAGGGTCTTCTTTCCCCGCTGATTCTCCCAAGCCCGTTCCCTTGGCTGTGGTTTCGCTAGATAGTAGATAGGGACAGCGGGAATCTCGTTAATCCATTCATGCGCGTCACTAATTAGATGACGAGGCATTTGGCTATCTCAAGAGAGTCATAGTTGCTATCGCCGGGCGGGGGGTCTGGGGGGCTGGCAAGCCCCCCAGCGCACCCGGCCCGACGTCGGATGGCGGTACTTACTGTCTGCCTTTCTAACTGCTAGAATCCCAAGGCACACCGCCTACTAGGTAGGTTACAGCACAACAGCTTTCGCTCCAGTCCCGGTATAGTGCGTTGGTCAGACGTAGAGGGTCACAGACAACCAATTATGACTCTTCAATTTCGCCTGTTAACCCAGGCGGCAAGCACCCCCAGTCGCGGTACTCCACAGACGTTTCGCCCATACGAACCAGAGGCGGAGATCGGGACCCAGCCCACACTGGCCGTCTCCTTTTGAGAGATATGCTATACGCAAACAAATGGACAACAATCTCCCCACATTTGTCCTATCAACACCTGGCGCCAAGCCACTACGAGTCCGACGCCAATGGAGGGGCACTGGTAGCCTCCCAGTGGGCTCCCCTCCCCCATAGCTCCCGTGTCGGTAAAGCTACCTCCACCACGTTTGACGGGTAACCGCCGAGGAACCTTTCGGAACCATCTACTTCAGATCAATTGAAGGCCACCGCGCCCGTTGCTCGGATAACCGAGATGGGGTGGCTAATTGACCAACTTTTTTGGGTGAGCTCCCTGAAGTACAGCTGAACACCCTATGCCGACTGTCTAATAACAGACGTGACAACATACATCGCGCCTGTTTTGCTCCCGTTATCTCCACCATTTTACCCGCGCTTGCTTGAATTTCTTCACGTTGACATTCAGAGCACTGGGCAGAAATCACATTGCGTCAACACCCGCGAGGGCCATCGCAATGCTTTGTTTTAATTAGACAGTCGGATTCCCCTTGTCCGTGCCAGTTCTGAGCTGACCGTTGAACGGCGGTCGTACAGTACCGCGCCGATCGCGCACGAGACGAAACCGACGCGGACTTACGGCTAGGAAGATCCGCGAAAGGCCGGAACGCGGGGCCGGATTCAGCACGACGCGCGAGACCACCTTGCGATGGAGACACGCGCGAGCATCGACCAGGCCCGGCACCGGCCGCATCCGCTTCCCGTCCAAACCCGACACGCCCCGGTCCTCAGAGCCAATCCTTATTCCGAAGTTACGGATCCAATTTGCCGACTTCCCTTACCTACATTATTCTATCGACTAGAGGCTCTTCACCTTGGAGACCTGCTGCGGATATGGGTACGAGCCGGCGCGACATCTCCACGTACATCCCTCACCTGAATTTTCAAGGTCCGCAGAGAGTATCCGGACACCGCCGCAAATGCGGTGCTCTTCGCGTTCCGAACCATATCTCCCTTCTATAGGATTCCATGGAACTCGAACGCTCAGGCAGAAAAGAAAACTCTTCCCGGACCACTCGGCGGCGTCTTCAGGCCACTTTGGGTTACCCCGTCGAACACTCGCTTGAGAAACGAGAGAACGATTATTGAAACGGTTCCGCTGCCGGGTTCCGGAATAGGAACCGGATTCCCTTTCGCTCAAAGGGCGTTATTTATCATATACACAAAATATATATAAACACGCCGCATCGACATAAGATCTCTCCTTGAGCTTAGGATCGACTGACTCGCGAGCAACTACTGTTCACGCGAAACCCTTCTCCACGTCAGTCCTCCAGGGCCTCGCTGGAGTATTTGCTACTACCACCAAGATCTGCACCGACGGAGGCTCCAGGCGGGCTCACGCCCAGACCCTTCTGCGCACTCCGCCGCGCACGTCCTACTCGTTACGGCATAATACGCGTGCGCTTTGACACGCACGCGCCGATTGCCGGTAACGGTAGTGTATAGGCAAAACGCTTCAGCGCCATCCATTTTCAGGGCTGGTCGCTTCGGCAGGTGAGTCGTTGCACACTCCTTAGCGGATTCCGACTTCCATGGCCACCGTCCTGCTGTCATGAGCGACCAACGCCTTTCATGGTGTCCCATGAGCGTTTTTTAGGCGCCTTAACACTACGTTTGGTTCATCCCACAGCGCCAGTTCTGCTTACCAAAATTGGCCCACTTGGCACCGTCATCAGATCTCCGGCTTCATCGTTCGAGTAAGCCGGAGTTCTCACCCATTTAAAGTTTGAGAATAGGTTGAGGTCGTTTCGGCCCCAATGCCTCTAATCATTCGCTTTACCGGATGAGACTGTTACGAGTCGACGCCAGCTATCCTGAGGGAAACTTCGGACGGAACCAGCTACTAGATGGTTCGATTAGTCTTTCGCCCCTACCAGTTCCGACGATCGATTTGCACGTCAGAATCGCTACGGTCCTCCATCAGGGTTTCCCCTGACTTCGACCTGACCAGGCATAGTTCACCATCTTTCGGGTCCCAGCATCTGTGCTCAGAGCGCGCCCGCATTCGCTGATTGGAAACGAGACGCCTCGGGAGTGCGAGAGATCGATTTTTGACGACCGACGCTCCATCCTCCCTGAGCGCGCGACAAGCGCGCGCCTTCACTTTCGTTGCGCCTTTCAGTTTTGTCTGTTTGAATTCATAACTCAATGACTCGCACACATGCTAGACTCCTTGGTCCGTGTTTCAAGACGGGTCCTGCGAGTGCCCGAAACAGTAACATCGCCGACTGATACGCGCACAGTCCGAGACTACACGGCTGCGACGACAGCGGCGTCGCGTCAGCATCCGCACAAGGGCAGGATGTCGACGACGACTCTCGCTCGCGTCGGGCCGGACGCGTCCCCGGATGGAGACGCGTGCGCGTTTCATGACAAGTACCGTCCGCCGCCGGCCGGCGATCGTCACGGTCGGACGGCTGTGCGCGTGAACGCGCAGCCGCCCGGCTCCCGGACAACGCTTAGGCCGAACAGACGAACGGGTCGCGATGCATAATGTGTACTAAGAGAGAAGTGCACGCCGTCCGGGTGCGTCAACGGCGGCGACCGGTGAACGCGAGCACGAGTCTCGCGCACATCGCGGCACGCCGCCGTACGCCCCGGAGTGACGATGAATCTCTCCGTTCGTTCATTCGAGTTTCGCAGGTTTACCCCTGAACGGTTTCACGTACTCTTGAACTCTCTCTTCAAAGTTCTTTTCAACTTTCCCTCACGGTACTTGTTCGCTATCGGTCTCGCGGTTATATTTAGCCTTAGATGGAGTTTACCACCCACTTAGGGCTGCACTCTCAAGCAACCCGACTCTGAGGAGAGTCCCTCTCGCGGACTCGCTCCGTCGCTACGGGCCTGGCACCCTCTATGGGAAAACGGCCCCGTTCAAGACGAACTTGGACGGGAGCGGCGACCGCGAGAAAGCGGAACCTCCCTAACACCACATGTCCCGCGACCGTGACGACCGCGGGATTCGGCGCTGGGCTTATCCCTGTTCGCTCGCCGCTACTGAGGGAATCCTGGTTAGTTTCTTTTCCTCCGCTTACTAATATGCTTAAATTCGGCGGGTGATCCTCCCTGATCTGAGGCCAACGATAAAAAGTATGAGGCAGACACGATATCCGTCAGCGCAGCGACACCGTCGTGCGCGCGCCGCCAATAAGTCTCAACGACGTATCGTCGACCCGCGCACGTACCGCGATCGAAGCGCCCTTCGGACGTCGAGTCCGCCTACTCGTTTGCACGCTCACGTCGGGCCGAAATAACACGTGCAGCGCACGGGACGCGAACCGAAGGCGCAGCCACGCACGCCGTTCACATAGAGAGCTCTGCATAGATTAATTAAAATTAATCACGAGATATCCGCGTGTGACAGCGAACGAGCGCGCCCCGGTACCGCGCCCGTCTCCGTGACCCACGTCGGGCGTGAGGCGGAGACGGCGTTGCACGCGAACAGCACCACGCGTTGCGGCTTATTTTACATTTTCGAACGGATCGAGCGGGCCCCGGAAAACCGGCGGGGTTTACCCGAGCCCGGCCCGAAGAGCGTCACTCGTTTTACACGTTTTTTAGGCGCGCAAACAGTGTTGTCAGCATACAGCGACGGCGTCGTCGTATTCTTTTATGCAGCCGGCCCTCAGACAGGAGTGGTCCTGGATATTTCTCCACGGACCGCAATGTGCGTTCGAAATGTCGATGTTCAAATGTGTCCTGCAGTTCACACTATGACGCGCAGTTAACTGCGTTCTTCATCGACCCGCGAGCCAAGTGATCCACCGTTCAGGGTAATAGTTTTTATATTTAGAAAATACGTGAACGATCTCTGTGTGTAACAAAATATTATGTGACGCACGCATTGCGCGTACGTCGTGATCTCGACTCGCTTCGCACTCGACATGAGCGCGTCGCGTACATGCGAACCGCGCCCGCCGAAGCGTCGTGCCGGAGACGTCGTGCCGGACACCCCCCCCACTTGCGGCGGGAGATGTCAGCGCGCGCGCGGCAAACGCGACAACGGAGCACAGAGAGCACATCGCGAGCGCGAAAATAATCAGTGATTGACACGTGATTGAAGTTATCATCGTCAACAGTCGGCTGTGAGCGAAGCGTGTCGGCGACAACGCTCGCGCACGCGACCGTTACACGTTAATGATCCTTCCGCAGGTTCCCCTACGGAAACCTTGTTACGACTTTTACTTCCTCTAAATGATCAAGTTTGGTCAACTTCCCAGCAACGCCGACGGCCGCGAAGCCACCGCGTGTCGGTCCGAAGACCTCACTAAATCATTCAATCGGTAGTAGCGACGGGCGGTGTGTACAAAGGGCAGGGACGTAATCAACGCGAGCTTATGACTCGCGCTTACTAGGAATTCCTCGTTTATGGGGGATAATTGCAAACCCCAATCCCCAGCACGAAGGAGTTTCAACGGGTTGCCCGGGCCTCTAGGCCAGGGAGAACATGTTGATTCCTTCAGTGTAGCGCGCGTGCGGCCCAGGACATCTAAGGGCATCACAGACCTGTTATTGCTCAATCTCGTGCGGCTCGAAGCCGCCGGTCCCTCTAAGAAGAATTTTAATACGCCGCCAGTGAGTTGCGCGACCCTGAAGCTGCGCACACCTAAATGACGACGCCTATTTAGCAGGCTAGAGTCTCGTTCGTTACCGGAATTAACCAGACAAATCGCTCCACCAACTAAGAACGGCCATGCACCACCACCCACCGAATCAAGAAAGAGCTGTTAATCTGTCAATCCTTCCGGTGTCCGGGCCTGGTGAGATTTCCCGTGTTGAGTCAAATTAAGCCACAGGCTCCACTCCTGGTGGTGCCCTTCCGTCAATTCCTTTAAGTTTCAGCTTTGCAACCATACTCCCCCCGGAGTCCAAAATCTTTGGTTTCCCGGAAGCTGCCCGCCGAGCCATTGTAGTAACGTCGGCGGATCGCTAGATGACATATTTACGGTTAGAACTAGGGCGGTATCTAATCGCCTTCGAACCTCTAACTTTCGTTCTTGATTGATGAAAACACCTTTGGCAAATGCTTTCGCTGATGTTCGTCTTGCGACGATCCAAGAATTTCACCTCTAACGTCGCAATACGAATGCCCCCAGTTATCCCTATTAATCATTACCTCGGAGTTCTGAAAACCAACAAAATAGAACCGAGATCATATTCTATTATTCCATGCACGAAATATTCAAGCGGCATTTTGAGCCCGCTTTGAGCACTCTAATTTGTTCAAAGTAAAATTGTCGGCCCATCTCGACACTCACTGAAGAGCACCGCGATAGGATTTTGATATTGAACCGGCGTTTTACCGCCGGCTCACCGACGATATGCTCCGCAGACGTGTCAGTATCACCGCGGATGCGATGCACCGACAGCGCGGCGCACAAATGCAACTACGAGCTTTTTAACCGCAACAATTTTAGTATACGCTATTGGAGCTGGAATTACCGCGGCTGCTGGCACCAGACTTGCCCTCCAATTGTTCCTCGTTAAAATATTTAAAGTGTACTCATTCCGATTACGAGGCCTCGTAAGAGTCCCGTATCGTTATTTTTCGTCACTACCTCCCCGTGCCGGGAGTGGGTAATTTGCGCGCCTGCTGCCTTCCTTGGATGTGGTAGCCGTTTCTCAGGCTCCCTCTCCGGAATCGAACCCTGATTCCCCGTTACCCGTGACAACCATGGTAGTCGCAGAAACTACCATCGAAAGTTGATAAGGCAGACATTTGAAAGATGCGTCGCCGGTACTGGACCATGCGATCGGCAAAAGTTATCCAGATTCATCAAAATTAACGACTTCGGACGCGAGGCCCTCCGTCGATTGGTTTTGATCTAATAAAAGCACTCATCCCATCACTGGTCAGAGCTCTGATTGCATGTATTAGCTCTAGAATTACCACAGTTATCCAAGTAACTGAGTAAGATCTAAGGAACCAAAACTGATATATTGAGCCATTCGCGGTATCGCCTTAATACGGCTTGCACTGAGACATGCATGGCTTAATCTTTGAGACAAGCATATAACTACTGGCAGGATCAACCAGGGAGCTGCTGCAAACAACGATTGTTGTCGCGCTCAGCGCGTCATGCGTCGCGATCTCCCCTTAGGGCGTCGCGACTATGACATCTTGAACATATCGTGAGATATCCGTTCGCGCACTGTATACTATATATCTCAAAGGCATACGGTGCGCGTTGAACGAATCATAAATCGGCGATGGGCCGATTGTATGTTATGAAAGTTCAGTAACGAGAGTCCCTTCGGGTAATAATAAAAATGATGACACGCAATAGAAGCGGTATCAACGTATTAATATCGGTACACGTCGTGATCACAAATCGGATCGACGCCCGGTGCTTGAGAGGAGCGTGAACGTCTCGCACGCGTGAAATGCGCGACGCGTTCCGGCTTGCGGGCCCTCACGTTAAAAATCTTAACAGAGGGAAACCGTCGAAGCCCAGTCGGCGTCTTGGTGCGCGCAAAAAATTTACACGATCGCTTTCAACGTGACGAGGATCGCCGCAGCGTATGATACTATAGAGAGAGTGAAGAGAGGAATTATGAGAAACGAAATCACAAAAAACCTTTCAAATCACCAAATCAAATATCATCCGCATAGGGAAACTCGAAAACGCTCGATCGACACAGCGCGGTGAGTCTGTCTCATTTTTTATATTGTAAAAAAAGAACATATAAAACAACGCGCGACACAAACACAGACACAGACACACCAGCTCTGCCCCGAGAGTACCAACAACCGTATTGTTATTATATCATCGTCGTTATCATCGCGCGCATTCACAAACTTACTCAAATATAAATATATATTAAATAAAATATGAATGACGATGAC
Organism: Leptidea sinapis; assembly: GCF_905404315.1. NCBI lineage: Eukaryota > Metazoa > Arthropoda > Insecta > Lepidoptera > Pieridae > Leptidea > Leptidea sinapis. The sequence goes on along the minus strand of NC_066309.1, from coordinate 8,088,288 downwards.
GACGACGAGAATAATAAAACAGCAGCAGTTGTTGTGGCTGGGGGTGGTGGTTGGTGTTGTGCGTTTTTGTATTTTTGTCGCGTGCGTTTTTCACTCTTTTTACAAGAAAAAACTTGAGCGGCGTTGAATTCGGCGTCGCGAACCGTTCGCTACGGACTCGACTCTCGACGCCGACTGCCGTATGTGTGGTGCACGCGAACGATATGAACGTGTAAACTCTCTGATATGTGAATAAAGTGATTTTGATTTGATTTTACTATTTATTAATAACATAATATTGAATATGCATTGCGGCTTCGAAGAAAAAATCGCTTTTTTTTTTTTTTTTTTTTTCTTTATTAATAACGAGTACGATAATGATCAGTAATAAACGCGCGACACGTACATTTCATTTTCCCTCCGAAACCAAATAAAAAACCTCCAAAAAAAATTATATTTCAAATCAAATCAAAATTCTTATCATACATCAATCTTACTCACCCAAACTAAACATGCGTCTAAACGCAGCACGAGACGAGCCAGCTACTTGATACTACCTAAGACAAGAACAAATTACGGCAAGCGTATGTTTATTTACGAGGGCGCACAACTTTTTAATAGTCTACCTTCATCTCTCAAAAAGATTAGGTCACTAAAAACATTTAAACGTGACCTATCAGACTATATTGTTTCAAAGTTTTTATAAAACACATGTCTGAAATTGTTTGTTATGTGACAGTGCCCTGTAAAAGTGTGTAATCTTAAATTTTGTGAAGAAGAATAAGTACTATAATGTGTAACATGTATGTACTGAACATCTAAAGAACGGCGGATAAATTATTACATCATATTTTTATGTTCTCATGTAAGTGACAATATTATGTTTTTAATGAGAAATAAATATCTTTAAACGTAATTCTTTCTTACTTACTTACTTACTTACCTATTTACTTACTTACTTAGTTGCTTACTTACTTACTTACGTACTTACTTACTTACTTAATCACATTCGTTTTTCGCGATTTTCAGCAAAACGGTAGGTAAGTTTTATCATAAAAGTATCTCGGACAAAAATTGTAGATCGTAAAATTATCCATTAAAAATGTATCAATACTTAGTGTTAGATTCAAAAAGTGAGTTTCCACGCCACCTATGAGGTAGTAGTGTACTTAGCGCGTTTTTATAAGTTTTTGAATAGTTATTATCTCAGAAACGGTGGCTAGGAAAAAAAGTATCGGTACATTTTTTTTGGATAATTTTATCACCTACACTTTTTCTCGTAGGTATTTTTATGATAAATTAATAATTAATAATTTATTTTATTTAATTTAAAAAAAAAACGGACAGAACATGCAATTATTAGGGGACACGAATATTGGTCAAAAACTATAATGTTCTGGTGTACAAGGAACAAGAGAAAAGATGGAGACCGGCAGGGAGCGCCGCGCTCCTCGCGCTCGGCGGTACTCGTTATTGGAGAAAACAAGTAAGTGAGATATCCGTCCGGGGAGACCGGCAGGGAGCGCCGCGCTCCTCGCGCTAGGCGGTACTCGCTATTGAGGAATCGACCGTACCCGCTATTGGGGCCGATCGTACTCGCTTTTGGAATTTGCGCAGCGCGCCCAACACCACCGGAGCCGCCGCCGCCGCCGACGGCGATGTACACTTATCACAACACTCGACTCGACATAATAACCTGAAAATGATCGTACTCGTTATCATTAGAGTAGTCGCCGTGTACAACATCAACCACGTCTTTCAACTATAATAAATAATAATATATTGTAAAATTTTATAATCATGAGAAATCGCGTGACGCGTCCGTCACGACGAAATATCATGATAATATTATTTATATTATTATGTTATTATAATATTATATGTTGGCCTGTTGTTTGTTTGCACACACACACACAACTCTGCTTCTCGGCGACGATGCGTCCTCGGACGAATCACCTGGCGTAGGGCTGAGTCTCAACAGATCGCAGCACGACGCTGCTCTACCGAGCACAACACCCCGCCAGGAACGTAAGTCGTCTACAGACTATTCCGAGCCCCGACATCGAACTGAGGTAAATTCGAAACTTCGACGCCGTGGTGCACGTGTTAATACCGCTCGCACCGTTCGTCGCGTTCCAAATGGGCTTCGACGTCGCGTCTTACGAATAAAACGCGACTAGTAAAGTCACATTGTTTAGAGCCTCCCGACACTCGGGGCTCCACAGTGAGTATATCCTTGCCGGATTCGGCTAGGCTGGCTTCGGCCTTAGAGGCGTTCAGGCATAATCCCGCGGATGGTAGCTTCGCACCACCGGCCGCTCGGCCGAGTGCATGAACCAAATGTCCGAAACTGCGGTTCCTCTCGTACTGAGCAGTATTACTATCGCAACGACACGCCATCAGGAGGGTAAAACTAACCTGTCTCACGACGGTCTAAACCCAGCTCACGTTCCCTTTTGATGGGTGAACAATCCAACGCTTGGCGAATTTTGCTTCGCAATGATAGGAAGAGCCGACATCGAAGGATCAAAAAGCAACGTCGCTATGAACGCTTGGCCGCCACAAGCCAGTTATCCCTGTGGTAACTTTTCTGGCACCTCTTGCTAAAAACTCTTTATACTAAAGGATCGATAGGCCGTGCTTTCGCAGTCCCTATGCGTACTGAACATCTGGATCAAGCCAGCTTTTGCCCTTTTGCTCCACGCGAGGTTTCTGTCCTCGCTGAGCTGGCCTTAGGACACCTGCGTTATTCTTTGACAGATGTACCGCCCCAGTCAAACTCCCCGCCTGGCAGTGTCCTCGAACCGGATCACGCGGGAGTTGTACGGCGACGAGCGTTGCCGCCACGTCGCCACTCTGCACGCTTGGAACGAAACACCGTACGCCCGCCGATATTATCGACCGCGCACCGCTTCCGCCCAACCGAGTAAGTAATGAAACAATGAAAGTAGTGGTTTTTCAGCGACGACCGCGAACGATCTCCCACTTATGCTACACCTCTCATGTCTCCTTACAATGCCAGACTAGAGTCAAGCTCAACAGGGTCTTCTTTCCCCGCTGATTCTCCCAAGCCCGTTCCCTTGGCTGTGGTTTCGCTAGATAGTAGATAGGGACATAACCCACCTCCTTCCCATGGTCTTACCGACCTTTCGGTCATCAAGACCTAGGTTCCGACCGAAACAGCGGGAGATGTACCGGTCCGGATATTCAGGTCCAGTACATTTCTTGACTCCCTACAAGTTCTCATTTTTTTTGCGTCCCTAGATGGCCCTCTCCCCCTTTCTGGGGGCGGCCGACCACAGCTATGGCTTCGTCGTCGGGCACTCCTTCTTCATCTTCTTCTCTTCTCTAAATCTTCCTTTCTGCGTCTTCGTTACCATCCTGGTTTACCCCTCCATCACTCTCCTGTCACGGTACCAACTTGTGGCAAATCTTACTAACCGCGAGAAGTTCTCCTCTGAGGACACTAGGTCTCCGTGATAAATTGGTCCCGGATTCTTCCTCTCCAGATGGTTCAATAGTTCGCCTCTAGCTTCATCGTACAAGCTGCATTCCCACAGCACGTGGTCGCGGTACTCATCCGTCACGCCACATGGACAAGTGCCGTCCCCCTTAAGCCCCAAGTCCCTAAGCCGGCCGTTGAAATTCCCATGACCCGTCAACAGCTGCGACGTGTAGTGGTCGGGCTGCACCCACGCCGCTAGGAGTCTTTCCCCGACACATGGGAAGAAGCGTCTGAGATCTCCACCTCTTTCCTCACGATCCCAGCGCTGCTGCCACATGTTTACCACTTCGGAATGGATGTCCTTTTTCAATACCGCGAGCTCCTTTTTTACCCTGTCACCCTTCGTCGCTTCTATCTTGCCCGCGCGATAAACTTCCAGATCGGCTGGAAGTACCCCAGCTAGTACTGGCAGTGCGGCCGTACTTGTTGAGCGGTACGCCTTGGTGAGAAGCACCAACGATGTTCGCTGTGTTCTGAGCAACCGGCTGGACACCACATACAGGAGCGACCTGTGATACCAGATGCTCGCCGCGTATGTAATGGTTGCAACGTACGTCCCCCTGTACAAGATCTTAAGTGCCTTGTATCGTATGCCCCAAGAAGTTGAAGATACCCTTGCCATCTTCCCGAAGCACCTCGCGGCTCGCTCTCCGATATCCAAGGCGTGATCGGCAAATGACCCCTTTCCATCAATCGTTATGCCTAAGATTTTAACTGATTCAACCGCACGAAGAGAATCTCCTCCCATTCTAATGACCGGGGGTCGCCCGAGAGAGCCCTTCAAGGTTATAGACTTGGTTTTCACCGACGAAAACCGGAGTCTATTCCTAACTCCCCATTCCGAGATTCTCTCGAGCGCCACCGCGGCATTGGTCTCGATAACAGCCCTTGAGTTTCCTTCGATGAGTAGCGTTACGTCGTCCGCGTATGCTATCATCCTGACCCCTTGTGGTACGCTCAGCTCCAAAAGGTCGTTCAACAGTATATTCCACAGTGTGGGACCTAATACGGATCCCTGTGGGCACCCCATTGTGGAAAGTTTCCATACGACCTCTCCTCCTGCGAACATACCCACCCGCCTATTCAGAAAGTAAGAGCAGAGGCACCTGTAGATGTTGGGAGGGCAGCCGCCCTGCTTGTATTTAAGCAGGACCATAGGCCACCACGCGTTGTCAAACGCCCCTGATATGTCCAGAGTTATCGCTTGAACATATTTGTAAGAGCTGGTGGTCACTAAATCCATTATAGTGCTAAGCGCTGTTATTGTAGACCTCCCTTTCATGAATCCGTGTTGACGGGCTGATATACGACTGTACAGACCCGGAGTACATTCGCATATCAATTGCTCTAATATTTTCCCTAGTACTGGCAAGAGGGTGATAGGTCTATACGCCTTTGGGTCAGTCGCCTTCCCATCACCCTTTGGCAGTACTATTAATCGGCCTTCTTTCCATACATCAGGGAACACACCCTCATCTATACATTTCCCGTACATTAACGTCATCTCACATGCGGCCACCTTCCACGCTGCTTTAACTATACGTGCGGTGACACCATCAATTCCTGGAGCTTTGTCCGGCAGGTTGCGAATTATCGTGCCTATTTGCTCTCTGGTAGGGGGACTTACCTTCTGCCCGCTGGGTAAACAGGCCGCCGCCAGGCGAACCTGCATATGGTACGCCGAGTCGGTCGCCCGGTCGTCGTCCGGACACATCACTGCCAGTATCCCACCCATGGCGCCGCGGATGTCGTCAGCGAATCCCTGCGCAAGCTTCAAACCGTTTATGACGTTCTGAGGCGGGCGCACCCTGCCTGTAGCAGCACGGTATGCCATACCCCATGGATCGTCATTCCCACTGTCAGCAAGACGCGAGAAGTGGTTGGTCTCCGCTTCCCGCATGGATCTCCTATAGAACGCACGTGCACGATGGAAGCGCGTTCTGCAGATTTCTTCTGCCAGTCCGCCCGCGCGCCGAGACTGTTGCCATTCCCGACGCATCCGGTTGTGCTCCCTACGAAGGAAGTCAAGTTTCCTTGACCACCATTCATACCCCTGCACCCGGTCTTTCCCCTTGGCGAAACCTAGGCACTCCCCAGCTGTACGACTCAGCATATCAGCGAACTGTTTGCACACGTGTTGTGCCGGCTTTCGGCAGTCGAGTCTGCCTGCTCGCCACGAGAGTGTGGTACAGAACCGGTCCCAATCTACCCTTCGATCCCGGTATCTCGTTGGTTCCCCTCCTGGTTCTTGCTCTCCCTGGTACCGTGCGGCTGATGGGCTATTCTTGACGATGGAGAACGTGATAAGTTGGTGGTCGCTGCTGCTTACTTCCTCCCGAACTCTCCATTGGCGTACAGGGACTCCTCTGGTTGTTATAGTAACATCGATGTTAGAGGAACCGTTGATCGTGTTAAATGTGAACGGTTCCCCCTCCTTATTGTGCACAAGGAGCCCCTTCGAATGTATAAAGCTCTCCATCGCCAACCTTCTTCTGTTTACCTCCGCACCTCTTCCCTCATATTGCTCGCGGCGGCTGTGCCAGAGCGGCGAGTGGGTGTTGGTGTCGGCCCCGATGACAATTGGTTTTCCCTGGAGTGCTTCCAGTACGCGGTCCAAGTGGTGTATATGGGTCTCTATGTTCTCGCAGTACTGGAAGTATGCCGACACCATATACAGATCGCCGCCATCCCCCCGGAAGTGTGCCACGAGGCAGTGCGACGTCGATAGTTGAGGCAGGATCATTCCGGAGATCTTGGTGCTATTTACGTATATTCCTGCCTTTGAATCTTCCGTGCACTGCAGCAGCCCCGGCAGCTGGGCCCTCGCATACTGTTCTTGGACAAGAACGATACCGAGACCCAGCCTTTGGGCGATTCCCGGGAGTTCCGCTGTTGCCGTGAGCGCTCCTTGAAGGTTTATCTGCCCGACGTACATGTGTTCATTCTTATGAGCCATAGTCTGTGCGTTCGGCAGCCCTCTTCTGCGCCGCTATCCGCGCTGGACAAGTAGGTGCTGCCGTCTTATGGTCTTCCAACTGCTTCCCGGCCTTCGCGCAGGTGGCGCACCGTGACTTCGTAGACTTACAGTCCTTGTGGCCATGCCCAGCTGTACCGCACTTGCTACAGGTCTCCTCCTCAGCCTTACAGTGTTTTGCAGAGTGCCCGTACCACTGGCACTTCATGCAGCACGTCACTTCCAGGAAGTCGCGCACCAGGTACCTCTCCCATTCAAGGTATACCCGCTCCCTGGACATAAGGCGGTCCCTCCATGTACCGCTGCATGCTAGCACCACAGTGGTACAACTTCCCCCCTTTGACTTCTTGTAGAAGGCCACTTTTGGGAATCCTTCCTTTTCCGGGACGTCCGCGAAGTTCTGCTTCCTCAGCGCCCCCAGGAACTCCTTCTCGTCCTTAATGTGGCCCTCGACGTTAATAATAACCACCAATGGTGTCCTTTGGCCTGCATCCTGGACTCTCAGGGTCGAGGGCATGGCCTTCTTAATTTTTTCGGCGTCCTCCTTAGTCCTTGTTTGCAGGACTACGCCTGCGTTCCCTACCTTCCTCAGGCGCGCGACCTGCAGTCCCATCGATGTTGGCTTTATAGCTTCCTTCAAGACGGCCTTGGTTTCCTCCGCCGTCTTAACTCCGCTGTTGTCCGCCGGGTACACCGCAAGTACGCTACCCATCCCCTGTGGCTTAGGCTGCGTTGTTGACCTTCCAGTTCTGAGCGTACTGGCATAGCTCCTGGTTTCGCTCCTGTCTGGTTCTCGGGATGTCGCAGTGTGTGCGCACTCCTTCGCTTTGGCCAGTCTACCGGCCAGAGTCGCGACAACGGCTGTGAGACGTTGCACTTGCGTGCCTATATGTCCAATATCCGCTTTATTCAATTTGCTTGTGTTCCCAGTTGCCGCAGCCATGATCTCGCTACCGGCTAAGTTGGCGAACTCAATGAGCTCCTCGGTGTCGCACTCCTTCATGGCCCTGCTGCTGCCCTCATTGCTGCTGCTTGTAGAGGGCTCCAACTTCCTCCGAAGAGCCTCTTGCAGCTCCTCCGGCGACTGAAGCGGGCGCTTCTCCGCGCCCCTCAACTCCTCCACACTTCCGAAGCCCCCTGGGGGGGTCCTCGCTAGTGACCTCGTAGTAAATAGAGCTAACGATTCAAGCTCGTCTAGCTCCCTCCTCTTCTCCTCTACCGCCTCCCGAAGGAGGCGCTCCGAAGTGTCCATATTCGTATAGCAAGCTTATTAGTATATATTGTTATTAGTATACCAACAAAACAATAAATAGAAAAACAAAAATAAAGTTTAAAAACTAAAAGCTAACTACGAGTCCTGTCTCTTCCCTAACACTTCCTAATACCTAATTACCTATCAACTACCTACTGTCTAATAATAACTAATTCCTAAAAGCTAACTAAATAATATGAGTCAAAACACTAACACAAAAGAAATACAGTAAACAAAGTAATTAACTAATGACCGTAATAAATCAAATAGCAAAAAATTCAAGTCACACAAAAGAAATACAGTAAACAAAGTAATTAACTAATGACCGTCATAAATCACAGCGGATTAATTCAGGTCACGTACGCACCTTAGCTCCGCCCACTACACAGACACTCGCGAACGTCGAACACAGGCTCCACCCACACGACGCGATTGGACGAACGAGCAGCGAATAGTGACACAGCGCGAGAACTTGGGCGGCGACTAACGCAGAGAGCACAAAACACGTCCGCTCGCTACGAGAGCCGACGACGAAGTAGATAGGGACAGCGGGAATCTCGTTAATCCATTCATGCGCG